>NW_020897694.1:35626384-35901297 GCF_003984885.1 Neopelma chrysocephalum | reverse complement strand
CTCTCCACTTTTTGTATCTCTCCCAGTCTGATAATTGATCCTCCACAAGGTAGAACAAAGGCTCACACTAAGTGTGGATCCCACCAGTCCGATGTCAGCTTGCTGTTCAGCCACAACCCGCCACCACAGGGCAGATCCTCACAGTGGGAGCCCCAGCCAGGGATGAGTAGTTTCCTTATCTGGCTTTTTTCTTAAACCTGTACAGTTCATCCTGACCCTTGATACTTGGCTCTGCTTCCTAAGGAAGTGTTAAGTTGCCTGGGTTTGTATGAGCACAGAATCCCAACAACTCTTTCATTACAGGGACCTAATCAAGAAGGCAAAGTGACACCCATACCAAAAATTTATTTTTATCATCACTTCCCCAATTTTTTATCCCTGGCAAAACTGTTTTGAGCATCTAGTTATTCTCTGACAGAGAGAGTGATAATAGGAGGGGTTTTTTTTAAGTGGAGTGCTATTCAAGATCAGAAGACTTCACATCATAAAATATCATTAAAGTGTGAATTCAAGGTTGGGAAAGATGAGGCCTTTACAAGACTAATGCAATTAATTCTGCTCATTAACTATAGCCTCAAAATACGTACATACAGGCTGATCTCACTTCTGCTGTGGAGAGTTAGGTCTGAAAAAGGATTCTTTTCCAATGGATTTCTCAGTGATAAGGTAGCATGGAAATCTCCCTCCCTGTATTACATACCAATGAACACTGAATCATTGCAGGAGGAACTCTATATGCTCTAAATCTTTCAGTGTTCAGTAACTTCTTGTCAAAGTAAGAAGCTTAAAGAAATTAAGGTCCAATTCTAAATAATTTCAGTAATTGAAATATGTTAGATTGAAAGTGGGTTTCTAGGCTTTTTTTGCCTTTTTTTTTTTTTTTAATGTAATCCTTCTCACTCTGCAATCCGTCTCAGTACTTGAATTCTGGAAAGCGTTAGTCCTTTACAGTTAACCAGAACTAATTCCAAATTCAGTTCTTCTTGCTTTCTTTTCACAGAGGAATTCGCACAGTGGGACATTTTCAATATAACAGAACTTTGATGCAAAAAAACAATTTATTTTTCCAGCAGCTCTCAGTATTCCCTTTGCTATAGCTGAAGGTACAGCAATAGCATCCTCATAATCAGCCTCTTCTTTCTATTTGGTCCTTACAAGAAAGCCTATGCTTGTGTTTGCCTTCAATCATTAAACGAACATGTTTGTGTGCATGTGAGAGAAAGAAGAGGAGAGGGAAGAAATAAACATCTGTCCTACCAATATGCAGCCCTATCTGCTGGGCCCTGGGGAGCTTTCCTCTTCTCCTTTCTGCTTTGGGCACATTCACACAGCTTTCCCTCTCCCGTGATTACTTGCATTTTGTTTCCATACTCTGGGAGTTCCTTGGGGTAGGGACTTTGTCCTATAACCCAAAAAGCATAATGTCACCGCCATAAACTAGCCATTCTGCAAGAAGTCAAAGCAATGAAGCCTGGTCTTCTATGAACATGAGGGGAAGGGTGAGAGGGAAGGGAAGGAAGAGCAAATCAAGAAGATCTTAGTTCTGCCCTTCAAGGGAGAGGGAAGAAATGGGTGGCTTTAGAAAAACGGACTCACAGAAAGAGTTCAGAGCAAACTTAGACTACTAGCTAAAGCTAACGATCACCAGAAACCTGATTCAGTGCAGTATATTTGGTTCTGTCCCTTGCTTGCACCAAAAATATTGCCCTCAGTTTAATTTTTTCATTGTGTGAATGCATCTCTTCAATGCTTATTTCATAGATTTTTATTTCCATCTTATGGCCTTAATGTCTATTAGAAATATAGCCTTGAGGCAAACTTTCTCACAGTAGCGCCTTACTTTGTTGTATGCTGCAGTACACGTAGTTGGCTCTGACAGCATTAGTTCTGCACTGGTACACTGTCAAACCGGCTGCAAGAAGTATTGTGAAAAAAACAAACCATCTGCTAGGAGAAAATAACATCCTGATTTGGGTTTTTATGTGACTATTCAACTCCACTTTAATGTCCTCTTTTCCCACATCTGAGCTTTGAAATCAAAATCCTACTGCAGCCGTTGCATTTGACCTGACTTTGCCAATCTGAGTCCAACTGATAACTGCTTACTGTGCCTTTCAGGCTCCCTGTCTCTCAGTCCTTCTCTGAACTGCTCAAAACTCAAGCAAAGTGATCATCTGATTGGTTTCTTGGGTCATTCTTTAGTCAAAACTCCCTGAGATAATACATTTTGGTTGGACTCAATAATCTTAGAGGTCTTTTGCAACCTAAGTCATTCTATGATTTTATCCTGGGGATAAAAACTCAGACAAATGTGGAAGTTTCTCGAGATCCAAGGGCTCTTTTAGTAAACCTAGGCCAAATACTCATATTTAGTAATGACACTAAGAATCAAGGAATTTTGCAATGAAAGGTACACACTGCTTATACTCTATGGATAACTTAAACAACTTTAACAGTCTCAAATTTGTGTCTGATTTAGCCTTTACCCAAAGTATTGGAGGCTAAATGGATCAGGCATAGAAGTGTTTCAGCCTGGGACACTGGGAGTGTATCTCTGAAGGCAGATAGGATACTCCTTTTCTATAACGTGGAAAACACCAACTGGTCTGCAGAGGTTTTTTAAGTGCAAAAATAAATGAAGAAGTTTTATCTGCTAGGGAAAATAGCATAAAGAGGTGATACTCTGCTTGCACTCCATGGCTCTCAGGTGTTTGGGGCTGGTTTATAGGTCCTCCAAAGGTAAGGATTGCTCGCAGGACACTACCACCTCCAAAGAAGGAGACAGACCAATCAAACACTCATGTTTGCATGAGACCAAAGCATTCTTGTTATCTTCAGTCCCTCTTTTCAATTTAACAAGGAGTGAAGAGACATGATGTTACCATGACCATCCCAGAGTGGCTTACAAGTAACAGGTATGAACAAGTCTCAGCATCTTGGCTGTGGGGTCAGGATTGGTGTGGGCAAAGGAATATCCTTGCTACCTTTTCTCTCTTCTTCCTGGAAAGTGCATATTTATGCAGCAGGGGTAGTGGGAAATACTTTGAATTTCTCATGTATTCTTTTCTCTGGTCGCTGTAATGTTGCTCATTATTTCTTCTCACTTGACTGCAATTCTGCAGTTGGCAGAAATGTAATGAGAAATATACTCTTGTGAGGGCATTAGGTAAGAAAAAAGATAGTTTTCAAAAGGATCTCATAGATGAGATCCTGAAACCATGTTTGCATAGCTTTTAATGTTTTGCCACATTGTTTATCCTTAGTGAAGTGTAAAACTGAAGCACATCAGTGTTGCCTAGGAATCAGTATGAGGCAGCTAAGACAATTTGTTAGTATTCACTTCTTCTCTTACAGCACTTGTGTGTATTTGTCTATGGAAAACTACAGTGGACTTTTCAAAACAGTACAATTATTTAACTGTACTGACACCATGTTTTTCTTTGGAAAGAAAGAAATGTGTTTCAGGTTCAAATAAAGACTGTCATCCATGTCCCTGCTTTTACTAAAGCTCACTGTTCATGCTGTGGCACTGAAAAAATCCTTATATTTTTAAAGTTAATATGAAATACAAGAAAAATCATGTGTCTCTGTAATGCTCTCTCTCTTCTCTTTACCTTAACAAACTACCATTTAACATGCCTTGTATCTGAAGTATTTTTAAAGACATAACCAAGACTGTTAGCTGAAAACTGCTGTTATGATTTGTGGTTGGTTCATTTTCTTGGCTAAACTCAGGTATGGCCTTGGTGTTGCAGCTAGAATTACAACTGAACACAGAAAAAACCCTATTAAGATCTTGTAAGAATAAAATAAATCTGAAATAAATAAATATTTTAATATTGTTTGAATTTGATGTTCATCTTATTGAGTCTCTATTGGCATAAATGCATCTCTACTTTGGTCTGGTTTCAGTCTAGTGGTTTACTTGGATCAAATACTGATGAAAAGCTCTGGGCTAAAAATCCCAGACTCACAAAGATCAGATTCTGGCCCCACTAACAGCAGTGGGAATTTTGTAATTTAGCCTCACAGAATCCAAATTTTGTGCAGCTTTGCAAAACAGCATCCAGTAAATAACTATGCTTTCTTTCCACATGGTATCTTGCTTCCTTTCCATCCTACTCTCTATTAATTAATCTGAAAATCTTGAACCTGCTTCAGAAACCCTTCCTGACAAAGGCCCTTGGTTACTCCCTCTCAGCAAGAGCTCTGCACTCAGATGAATCACAGAAACATGCTTGCTATGATCAGGAGACTAACCCACAAGTTTTTACACTGACTCAATAAATTAATTTTCATCAAACTGGAAAGTTTAAATAGTGACCAAGGTGGGAAAGTGTTTGTGGCTCATCATGCACCTTTTGAACATGCCAGAGTTTACAGGCAATCTCAGCTTGCTGGGACTTGTCCCTAAAACAGCATGTCCTTCTGAGAGCATCCTGGCAGGCATCACACGGATGGTGCTGGCTTTTGGAACAGCTGCAGCTGGAAGGTGCACTGAGGGATGTGTACACCAGGTACCTTTGGGTGTTAAACTCAGCTGCTTGAGACGGGTGCTCTGTAGGCTCTCTGCATGCCAAGATACAGAAATTGGACCTATGGTAAAAAGTATTGTGGAGCCACAGAGTAAAACAGTCAGTGCTGAGGCCCACTTCTCTAAATTTAACATATTTTATTTCAAACTCGGCCTGGTCAGTCCTACATGCCAAGCATGTGTACTCCTGTGGCTGTAGCACTTTGAGTGCCCTCCTGGAGTGCCTCCCCCAGTTTGGTTTCCTTTGGAAGCCAAGAGTTGCTCGGCCATGAGAACCAGTGTTGTATGTGGGGACAATTGGGATAGTCCCTCCTAAAGTGCACTCCTAATCTGAACTGAAATACCACTGCAGCTCATCAAGAGGCTCTGCCAAAAGATGACTCACAACATCTGCTCTGAGCTGCTCTCTGGCTAAAGAGGAACGTAAGGGAAACTATGCCTAAATGTCACCAGCCCGAGCTGACATGAGCTGTCCTTCCTTTCTTCCCTTCCTTCCCTGCCCTGCCATCCCCCACATCACTTAGATTATTCTTCCATTTCAGCTTTTTGTAAATGAAGAAACAGTTTTAGTTATTGGTTTGAAAGGCTTCTCCTGTCATCCATTGTCTATATTTTGTGGTGTGTATATCTGGTATCCAGCTTTTCCAAGTTACAGCAATATACTGTAATTAGGATGTACAGTAAAAGTTTGGGAATTAAGTTAAATAAAGCTCACTTTTAGCTCTTGATTTTTCTGGCAAAGTTATGATGGAAAATCAAAGTTTCCATTTCCCAATTTAGAAAAAAGGACGATCAAGTAAAAGCTCAGAAAAAGTGTGTCTGAATTATTTTTGTTTTTTTCTTATGGAAAAATTAGAGAAGGAGTTGGGTATTTGGGACACAAATACCGATTCATTGTGTACTGTCCTCATTTTCCCCATGAAAAGTGCAGTTGTGAAGAAAAGCTCTAGTGGGCTCACATGCTAATTTTTCTCATTGCCTCTTTAACTTACACAGATTTTTCAAATATTGACTAGGCTTTGAACTTGACCTACTTAAGGCACTGGATATGGTTTTCACTTAAACAAACGCCCCCTCAGATCATGTCAGTATTATAAAGGGGCCTTGCAGCTACTGTGAACGTTGAGAATATCAGCATCTTAATACTCCTTTATACTACTAGACATATTGCGAGGGAAGTCAGCTGTTCTTCTCTTGTTCACATGGCTTTCATGGCTTTCAGTTTTCCTAAGGACTGGTTTATACTAACTGGTATGAAATTGAATTTGTTCCCAAGTCTGACCTGCTGATCACCTGTATGTTGAATCCCCCAGAACAACCTTCATCTTGAGCTGTGCCTGAAGCGAGAAACTTTTTCTCGAGGCAGCGTTGGAGGCTGAGGAGGCCACAACTCCCCTCTGTGTCCTCTCCTCGCCTGCAGCAGCAAACTTGCAACTCATCTTCCTTCTGCAGCTCCTCTCTCCTCTCAGCTGCCTGTCATTTGGCCTGCTCTATTTACTCTTCATTGTTCAGGGAGGCATTTTGTGCTTTTCATGCAATATCCCCAGGTTTCTGATTATGCTCCATGGGCAAAGAAGGAAAATACAATTCAAAGTTTGCCTGGTGTGAAAACTCAAAGACGTCTGCTGACAGAAAGAAAAAAAATGATACAGTGTTGTGGCTTGTGTGGATTTTTGAAATGGAGACTTGCATGCATTTTTGATATATAAAGTCCTTTTCCTTCTATACAGTTTCACAAGGAATACCCCTGCTGTCAAGAGTATTCTCAGCTCACCTAAGAAGAACAAAATAAATTATCTTTGCAATAACAAAGGTTCAGTCACCCAAGAAGAAAAAACCATATCTTTTCTACCTCTGCAAAATCAGAGTACTCCAGACTAAAAAGAAAAGGAGAATTTTAATAGCAGAACTATAAAAAAGGAATATTTTACCTTCTTTGTCTAACCAAGACTACTGCAATGAAACTAAACATCATCTAGGATGTTGGAGTACAAATGGAACAGGGAGAGTGAGAAGGGGCAGAGCTTTATCCTTCATAAGCGGGAGGGGTGGCTTGTGGGCTGGGGGCTTGCAAAGGAAAGGAAACCCAGAGACCCAACGAGGGCTGAAGAAGCAGGACGTGTGCATCGGCCCCATGGCAAAGGAAACAGGGAGGTGGCTGTCACATAGCTCTGGCTCTCAGCTGGAGAGTGGTGACAGGTAAAGGAGGGCTACAGAAGAGCAGATGGGCATATTTAGATGGGGAGTGGACCATGCCAATGAGTGACTGGCCAGTAAAAGACAGAGCAGCTTTGCAAGTGAGGATGGAGCTTTGTACCCTTATCTGCTATGTCTCCCTAATCCATCTTCCACCTGCTCAGTCCCAGTCCTTGCTCCCTCCAGATCTCTCTCCAACCTGAAAGGCTGCAGGATGCAGAGTCTCACAAGTGCCCTGCTGCTCCCGAGGCAGCCGAGCGGGGACAGGTTCCTGCGCTGCTGTACCAGGGGGTGCCACGGTGCTCGCAGGGATGCCTGTGTGCTGCACGGCCCCCTGGGGCACTGACAGCACCACTGCCGCGCTGTCACAGCACGACCACCGGCCCCATGCCGCGACAGCTGCCTGGTGCGAAGAGCCTTCACCCATCAGCCAAGTGTTAAGTCTTAAACTTATATGTGCTGTAGCCAGATTCTTTTATTCAGCCTGATGAAAAATATTCTGTTTGATGTTTTCACAGACAGCATCTTAAGGCGTTACTTCGATGACTTCTCTAGCGCTGCCCTTTCCGAAGTCATTATTACTCATTAGGTATATTATGCAGAAAGCAAAGTAGGTCACAGATGAAAAGCCCCATCTTAGCGAGAGGCACCGGTACTGCACAAAGCTATTTTCAACTTTCATGAGATAAAAAATGTTTTCTGTAGGATGAAAGCTGTCACTGCCAACTTACAAATGAATGCCAAGTATGTAAAAACTTTCATTTTGGATTCCCAGGCTTTCATATGTTAAATGCATTGTTTTAGAAATTCATTTCAAAGATAATTCCTGCTGTATAACCCACATTTGCCGACTCACCAGTAGGGTGTGTGCTGAGGACTGGTACTCAGCTGGTATAAATCACTGTAGCTCTATCAAGACAGGACCATTTCACCCCATCAGGATCTGTTCTCAAGAGTTCCTAAATGGGAAGCAATAGGGGAGGGGGTCTGGGTAGATACCTGGAGGAAGGATGACAACCCGGAGCTTGGGCACTGGAAAAATCCCGCACAGCCCTACCTATTTTTGCATGGCACTGAAAGAGTGAATTGGCATCTGCAGTCTGGGATGACCTCTAAAACCAAGATGACAACTTCAATTGCAGGACCGCATTGCACCTCATTCTTTCATCATCATTGTTTTGCATTGTAACCCATTAGTTAAAACAAAGGGTTTTTTTTGACTGCTTCTCTGACTTCTATTTTCATAACACTTGGAGATTTCAAATAAATACTTACACTTTCTGCAATGATCTTTAAGCTCTTTAAATTGTTTGGCATCCCTCTTCTGGCCCTCAATTTAACAAAACACCTAGCAAATTCTTTTTTTTAATCCAGTTTCCACAAGGACTTACACATGGGATTTCAGTAGAAATTAGACTGCACTTGCAGTATGTTCCTTCATCAATAGAACACGTCTGAAGCACCTGCAACTCTTAGAGAGATAATTAATAAAATTATACTTTCAAGATATTACTGTATAAAATAAGTTAACATATACGGTGAGAGAAATGTTGCTAAATTTGGTTTTTTGGTGTAATCACCTTGCTGTACTGATTAAAGTCTATTACTCTTTTCATTAAAAATGTGGATATTACAGTTGAAATTAAATCCAATTTTTCTCTTTAAAGCAATAATTGCTTAAAAATAAAATGTAAAATATGACAACATAAGGGAAAGTCTAAGTTCATTATCATATATTAGAATAATATAAATTACAGTAAAAGTAACAAAAGATATGATTGCAGTCACGGTTTTGAAGAAAGACATCCTACAACTAGGGGAAGATATTCGGTAAAATCTTGGAAGAGGGGTTTGGTACTATGACAAATATTTTTTTAATCAGAGGTAATTTCTACTGTAAGTACAGATGGAATTCTGATTTACATTTTTTGTCAAGTAGCTCTGGTCAAGAACTAGATCATTTAAATTGAAAGCCAAGTACTCACTTAAAAACAAAAAAAAACCCTAGTGAGTAAAAGCTAATGTGAAAGGATGAAAGTACTAGTTCTAAGATAAGCAAAAGGTAGGTGACCATAAATAATCAATTTGATTAGACAAACAGAAATGTTACCTCCTCTGTTTATTAAAACTCTGTAGTTGATCAAAGTGCTATAGCTCATTCACTTTGTCCCACACATAAAGAGCATCTAAGTTAGCTTTACTGAGAGGAATCCAACAATAACAAAGTGTTGATTTCACGTATTTTAATTAATTCCATTTTCATTTAAATTGAAGTAAGAAGGAAGCGTCATCTAATAAATAAGAGATGCTTTGTCTAGCATTTTAAAATTAAGTACCTCACAAAGGGTCTGAATAAATATTTGTAAACCACAACTACACAGATAATTTGATGTGGATTTTGTTTACTTTCTAGTTGTGCAAAAAGAAATATAAAGGCACATCAATTATTTAGTACAAGCCTATGTGTGGGGAAATATTCTAGAAGTATAAATTTAAAACAAGCAGCAAACAAGGATTAGCCATTTTCTGTTAATGAGTGAAATCATAATTAGAAACAATTGTTTAAATGATTTGGATTCAAATCAGCATTTACAACCTGTAGGTATCCATTAGTCTATTATACACTATTCCAGACATATAAAAGCAATTACCTGCTAATCAATCAAGCAGCAAGGACCACACGTGGAACCAGGAGGCTTGGCCTCCATTCCTCCTCCTGCTGTAGACCTACTGTCTGCACCAGGTGAACTATTTGACCCTTCAAATGACCACAAGCTGTCCTGGCCAGGACAAGATATTCAGGTCCATCATCTTAGTAGGGCACCCAAATCCACCTTGGTATTAAGTAGAGACGTGCTACAGTGCTTTAATGTACACGGTGACCTGCTGTTGCTGCACACACCATTTGGTTGATTATCTTGTCATTTCAGAAAAGTTTGAGCTAAATCAGGCAGGACAATATATAGGATGTGCCTGGCTTGTAGTTCTTTTTTTTTTCTTTAAGATGCCATATCTGCATTCAGGTTCTCAAGTTGCCCAGAAAAGATATAATGCCAGCCAAAAGGAAAGTTGAAGAAGTGCAAGGAAATTATTGTATGGATGATAAATAAGAAATCTTAGCTCCAAATTTCTGTGCTTGATTACATGTATTTTTTTAAAGCCTCTAACCACCAAAGGCCTTTTTTTTGTCAGATGTTTCTGAGAACTAATGTTTCATGAAGGACTTCCTAGGATTTTCAAGCTGCAGCAGATTTCTTAACCACTGACTCTGAATTTCATCAAATGGACTTTTCAAGGTGAGAGGAAATACAAAACAAAAAAGGTAAGAGAGATGGAAAAACTAGGTGCCATACTAAAACAGTACAAAACAAGAAACTCAAGAAATTCTGATAAAGTCAATAATGTGAAAAAACCCCCACAAACCAAAGCTACCCGTGCTTGATTCTTTGATCAAAAGAGAAAAATGTGTAAAAAACCCCAGATTTGTTTGACAACAAAAAACCCACAGCTCTATATCAAGTAAGGTAAACTAAGTAAAAGGAAACTGATTCAGAAAGCCTGAAAGCAAAGGCTTCCACTGGTGAGTCTCCATTGGGGTGGCCTGGAGAAGGCAGATGGCAGAAAAGGAACCAGACAAGCAGCAGACAGGGATGCAGGGGTTGTCTGCAGGGTACTGAGGAACTCAGGATGGCATCCTCCCTCCACACCCAAGGGAACAGGACTCATTTTCCCTCCCCACCACATGTTCCCCACCATGTATAAGGGGAAAACTGCAAAGCAGCTAAAGGTGCAAGGCTGCAGGTGGAAATTGCCAGTGTTTCGTCTATAAAGTCTTCTTGGAAAACGAAATGTCAAAAATACTTCAGGCTTTTAGGGGTATATAGGAAGATGAAAACCATTTTAAGGGTTAAGTGACTTGGTCAGTAATAGAAATAAGACTGCAAGGAGTTCCGAAAATTATTTGCAGTGTACTCAGGCACACAGAAATTGTAATATATGTTGCTCTTTGAGTGTGAAAACCCCAGCATCTATGTAATGTGATTTGTGAGGTCTGCACACAATATGAGGAGATGAAGGTATTTCAGTCTCTGAGATGCCCTCAGATCTGCATTTTGGCTTGCAGTGCTTGAACTGCAATGCTTGTTTAGAGAAAATGATATGCAGGGAGTGTATCGAATGGACGACTGTGCTAAACCTCTTCCTTTTCAGCAGGTTGGGGTTTATTTCCCGTCAGGTTTGCATTAATGACCCACTGACCTACTTTTCTGATCCACCTGGCAGAACTCTGCATCCCTGAAACCTGAGACTTCGTCTGCTTCACAGATTTGTTTTGGTTAGGTTTTTTGACAGAAACCATTAGAAGAGTGACACTGCAGATAAAAATGAAATGTGCTCTGCTCTTTGGTATTGCAAGTGTATTTTTATTTAATTGTGTAAGTGTTATCCATCATGATAGAATTGTCTGTTCCTTTTTTTTTCTTTATGGCTCCGTGTTTTATAAGGTTTTCTTCTCCCTCCCTCATATTACAAAGAAAAATGAGCTGTGTATGTTTATCCGATGATTTCTAGCCATTGCTCTTCTTCGCCTGCTGCAGAGCAAGAGTAAAGGGAAAAGGCAGGCATAATGGATCAGTGAGGAAAAGACATCTTCTGCCTGTCTTAAATCATCTACTTTATAGAGAAGCTTAAATTGCTAGAAATAAAAAAAGCTCCTTGGCAGCTCAACAACTGCATATAAAACAAATCATATTTTTCCATGAATCGTAAATGTCACCATCTCAGATAACATTTATGCTTTCATAGAAATAGGAACTTAATTTTCCCCAGTTATATTATTAACTTACTTTGGTGAATCAGATCACCTACATTAAAACAGAAGCAGCCGGTGACTCAGAACAATGATATGTTTAAAGATCAAGCACAGCATTTGCAAGTATGAAGCTGCACACAGATGGAACTGCTTCTTTGAACCACCAGATAAAGACTGATATGTTAAAATCTTGCTAAAAATGGGCACCAAATGCTTGTTGTCAGACGTGACTGACAGTGCTTGTCCGAAGCCGAAATGAAGCGGAGTTTGCCTATTCATTCAGTGGGTGCACAGTGACAGCATAGAAGAGAAGGAGAGCTGCAATGGGCTGTGATGTGACAAGTTGATTGCCATTGCTTTACTGTCCTTTTATAAATTCTTCTAGTTAGAAAAAAAACCCCAAACAAATACCACTGTTATTGCAATACATCATTTAACATGTCAGCCTTTCTGGTTTGCTCCCTCTCCCTCTGGCTTGGTGCTTGTATGGCCCGTCAAGACCCTACTTATACAAACCTCATGACCGTACAGAAAGCCAATCTCGCACTTGTAAACGCCAGCATCTTTATTGCAGTTTGTCAGAAAGCGAGTTAATGTGGGAGGAAAAGGAAAGACTAGCCCAAGGCTGCACAGAAAAATGTGCAGATTCAGTGCAGTGCCATGACCACAACCCTCACATGCCCTCTTCTCCATGCATATGCGCTTCATTTGTTTAAGAGCTGGGAGACATTGACTAGAATATGCCCACGGTGTTTTGTAGGCAGAAGCAGTCTTGCTTTCCCCATGCTCTAGAGTAGCCACATGTTCGGTGCAGCTCCAAGAATGCTCAGGGCCCTCTCAGGACTTGCTTGCCCTCTCCTATACACATATCCCTAGCAGGAATATACCTTGTGGGGCGAAGACTGGCCTTACAATATTCAGTGAACTCATTTCCCATATCATGAGCTCAAACAATTAGTGTTACTTATCTCAGTCCTGGCAAGTAAGGGGCTGATAGTTGCATGTAAGATAAGTATTACTTGATTATAATTTAATTTCTGCTTGGCTCATCTCCACTTTAGAGTAAAGAAATGCTGATGGTGACACTGCCAATCTTTTTCATGCAATTATATATTTACTTTAAAGCAAAAGAGCTCAGAGAGTGACACAGACACTTTGAAAATATGAGCTGCAAGCCTAACTCACACAAAAATATATGTGTGAATGATGATAGCAAATTCTGCATGCCAGCAAAAGACTGGGTGATGGTAGTATTTCATAATTATACCTAAATAAAAGGTTCTTTGTTAGTTTAGGGGTTGTGGCATCTAATCTGCATTTTCATGAATTAGTGGTTTTCACCACATGACAGAAACATTTTGATACATTAATGAAAGCAATGAAAAACATATCTCACTGTCAGATTCCAAGCTGAAAAAAAAAAAGATTATATTTTCTCACATGTATATTCCAACCATTCCAACTACATGCATATTCCATTTCATCCTAGCATCCCTTACTCATGAAAGCAAAATGAATCACAGGGTAGACTGTATAGCCATTTGATTCAGTCCCTGCAGATTGCACTGATTTTTGCAACACAATAAACATTATTTCACCAGTATGTTTTGCTCAAAAGATGTTTATATTGCACTTATTAGACTTTGGAGCTGTTGAGTTAGGAGCTATCTTTTAAGGCAAGTCTGTAGTGGTTTATTTTTTTGTTTCTGCTTTTAGAGGCTGTCTTGACATGTGACTGATTAAGTCTTTTTTTAGGATGCTAACTTTGAATAAAACAATATTACAGACATCCTTGAATTCAGCCATGGCTCTTTCAGAAACCCCAAAATCCCAGAGTGCCCAAAACTGACCTCAGAAATTGGGAGACACAAATGATGGCCTGATGGCCCTATTTATTTATTTAACTGTGCAACATTAGAACACTGTGACCCAAGAAGCAGTCATCAAAGAAAGACATGGAATTGTTGAAGGCTTGTGAGTTGACCCAGTTTAAGTGTTTATCTCTATTCAAGTGTCCTATGGTTTAAAAAAAATAAATTCAGTCTAATACAAATTTCAGTCATCTGAGATTCTTTTCAGCAATTTCTACTAGTTCCATCCATCTCAGTCTTCATTGCTTGCCTTGGGGTCAGTAATGGGGTTTTTTTCAACCTAAGTCTGTGTTGAGCTAAATCCTCAAATACACACTGGCATACACACATTCATGATGTTCCTTCATAAAAAATAGAAAAGTACTTGAAAAGTAACAAACTTAAAGTTTGCATTTGGTCTAATGTTCTTTGAGCAACAGAAAATGATGTTTGGAAAGAAATGAATATTTAGTTTCTTCATCCTGCACTCCTCTGAGGGGCTTAGTGCCCTCCTTTCACACTCCTCAAGTGGAAATGGGAGGATTCATAGAATATCCTGAGTTTGAAGGGACCCACAAGGATCATCAAAGTCCAACTCCTTGTCCTGCACAGGACAAACCCAAGTATCACACCATGTACATGAAAGTGTTGTCCAAATGCTTCTTGAACTCTGTCAGGCTTGGTGCGGTGACCACTTCCCTAGGGAGCCTGTTCCAGTGCCCAACCATCCTGAGTGAAGAACCTTTTCCTAATATTCAACCAAAACCTCCCCTGACACAACTTCAGGCCATTCCCTCAGGTTCTGTCACTGGTCACCACAGAGAAGAGATCAGTGCCTGCCCCTCTTCTTCCCCTCATGAAGAAGCTGTAGACTGCTGTAGACTGAGGTCTCCCCTCAGTCTCCTCTTCTCCAGCCTGAACAGACCAAGTGACCTGAGCTGCTCCTCCTAAGGCTTTCCCTCCAGACCCTTCACCATCTTCGTAGCCCTCCTTTGGATTCTCTCTAATAGCTTCATGTCTTTCTTATATTGTGGCGCCCAAAACTGCCACAATATTCAAGGTGAGACTGCCCCAGTGCAGAGCAGAGCAGGGCAATCACCTCCCTCGACCAGCTGGCAATGCTTTGCCAGATGCCCTCCAGGACATGGTTGGCCCTTCTGGCTGCCAGGGCACTGCTGACTCATATTCAACTTGCCACTGACCAGGACCCTCGGGTCCCTTTCCACCGCACTGCTTTCCAGCATCTCATTTCCCAGTCTGTACGAACATCCAGGAATGCCCCGTCCCAGGTACAGAATCTGGCACTTGTCTTTGTTAAACTTCACATGATTGGTGATTGCCCAGCCCTCTAATTTATCAAGGTCTCTCCGCAGGGCCTCCCTGCCTTCGAGGGTGTCAACAGCTCCTCCCAATCTGGTATCATGGGCAAACTTACTTGGTGCGCCTGTAATTCCTGAGTCCAAATCGTTTATGGAGATGCTGAAGAGCACAGGGCCCAAGATGGAGCCCTGTGGAACCCCACTAGTGACCAGTCACCAGCCTGATGTTACCCCATTTACTATAACCCTTTGTGCTGTCACGTCGCAGCCTGGCTTGGCATTTTGCAAAAGCAAGCCCCTGGGCCTCTCTCCTCCGTGCCTTTTCTTTCACATCTTCACCCAAAGAGCTATCTATAATTTTTGTCACTTTCATTTCCAGTATGTCACTATAGATTATGAAATGTAAGCCACCGTCTGCCCATTTAATGGAGCACATCACTGTGGATAATCGCCCTGGAATGTAAATCAGTTTACTGTTACCTGGTTACTGCTGGTACATGCACAAAATGGAGAGGATATGGCTCTAGTAGGTTGCAGATTTAATATGTGGTGGTGAGTATCTATCAAACTCTCCTCATTTTAATAGCTATGCTCAGAACAATACACAGGTGTGATGCATTCATCTTCATGCATGGGAATATGTCCATCTGTATTTAGAACATCATGATGATGAGATGCATTCCCACAAGTAGGCTTTAAATGGAAGTTGTCTATCACATACATTTTTCTTCCAGAGGAGCAGATCATGGTCTTTCCCGGAGACCGCAGAGCAGCCGGCCTGCAGGGCAGGAGAGTGCATCACGCCAGCTCGAAGGAAGCTCAGCCTGGGTCACATACCTCCTTTCCTAGCATGGGGGTCCAGATCCACCATTCGGAAGAGCTTGTGGCAAACAGCCTCAGGAAGCACAGCATAGACCCTCTTATCCCTGCACATCACATCTAATAATAATATAATAATAATAATAATAATATAATAATGGCCCATCTTCGCGAACGAAGATTTGGGGAAAGGTCTTTTACCTTTCCAGCCTGCGCAATGGATTTTTTAGGTGAGACACAGCCTGCGCTGAACTGAGCCCACCCTTTAATCCTAAGGTTCATCTGCCGGGGCCAAGCAAGCTTGGACAATGGCAGTGAGGTCCTCAGGACGTAGGTTTGTTTAGAGTGTCCTTCTCATAGATGGATGGCCACACAGGGCTAACGGGTTCCATCTGCCCGGGAGGGACTGGGAATCGAACCCGTGGTCGCAGCAGTGAAAGTCCTGCACGCTAACCACTAGGCCACCCTACATCACATCTAAATTGGAGGAAAACACTGCGGAAAGGAGCGAGATCCAAACCGAGCCCCAGCAGCAGCTATGGAAACAAGAGGTGAGGGGCTGAGGAAAGCATGAGGATGCAGTCTGGAGCAAGGGTGCTACATGCTCTGGTCAGAGCAAACCCAGGTGCTCTCATGGGACAAATGCTGTACAGGGGTGCTAAAACAAGCTGTTCAGAAAATCCCACTGGCAATTGGCCATGTGGTACGTGGAACACATGGAGCTAAATCCATCTGTGCTCAGGACAGGCCACTATTCATTTAAAGAAGCAATGCAAGATCAGCATTGCGTTTGGTGCTGCTCACTGTCTGACAATGCTGGTGCCACTGTAGCTTTAAGCTGGTTGTCACTGATGGATCCAACATCCTTTAAATCAGGATCCTTTTTCTCTTGCAGGCAGAGTTTTCCCATACAGTTTGAGAAAAGCTCTGCCCTTGTATTGGAGGCACTACAACAATGATGCAAGTTTGCCTTACTTTTATCCACACAAAGTGCTTAACTGAGACACAGAGATCCAGTGTCTTGTGTCCAGAGACACAAGCACCCAGTTTCTGCGGTAAAGGCTTGTGAAAAGGCACACGTATGCACGTGCATATATGCACACACATGGTCATAGAGATACTGGCACAAAAAGATACTGACCCTGTTAATGGACATGTCAAAAACTAAACCCTTTGTATTCAAAAAAAGCTGGTGGTGTTTTAATGGCACTATTCAATACACTTACACTGCTATCCATGTAGAGACGTATTTGCTGACAGAAACAAGGGCATTTCCAAGCAATAAATGGACTACATGTTGTTTGTTGCATGATTTAGCACAGAACTGTACAAGTCTTACACAAGTGACCAGCACCACCTGATGTGACCAACTTGTGTCTGAGTGCACAGTGACAACATGAGGCTGACCCCTAACTGAGGACAGTGACCAAAACTCTTTCTGATTCTTGCAAGGTGTCACTTCTTCACCAGGTTGTTTATTCAACATGCCAAAGCTGTAAGACTGTCACTTCATATTGTGTTGCATTCCCAGATATGGTCCTCAGAGCCTGCCTGGGGGAGAAATCCCCATTGCTAAGGAAGTCCCAGGGAGAGGGCGAGGAGAAGAGACAGAACAAGGTTGTGAATGTAACTAGTTTTCCTTCATTTATGGGGGGAGAATTCAAAGGCTATCTCACAATGAAACCTAATCTGTCCTGATCTCTGCATAGCAGTGTCCTGGATTTCTGATTTAATTAATGGGCATTAGACAGATTGAGGGATGGGTGGTCTAACCAGTACCTAATCAGATCTTTGATTATTTGCCAACATTTAAAAAATATGAAGTCCTATGTTCATAATGTATCATTACTTTTTATTATGAGCCTTTCTGTCATGTCATTGATCAATGATTGATTAGTGGAACTTTACCTTCAAGTGGGAAAATATTTTGCTTTACCCCACTCCCCCAAGTTTTCAAATTTCCACTTTCTCTGCCAACAAAATCACTCTGTAATAGTTCTGATATCACTGCCAACATGAAAGAATTCAGATACACTTTTCTGAATTATACTAAACAACTCATTCGAGGAGCCTTTTGAGCCCACATGGATATCTTTTACCTTATCTGTCGGCACAGACATTTTTCCTACAATTGTACCTAAAGTTTGTGCATTTTCCATTCAGGTTGCCTTCCTCGAAATGCATAAAGTTAAAAGAAGAAACATTCTTGACAGCTTATTGTGTAAATCCTTCTGACACAGTTTCTACATTTGTGTAGGAGATGAGAACTGATCAGTGCGAAATAGGTCATGAACTCCTAAGAGACACAGTGACTGCCTTTGATTTTCCTACCTTGAAGTTCAAAGAGCATGAGTAAGTTCATTGAAAGAGGAAGAAATGAGTTACTTAAAGAATTAAGGATTCCACTTTACATGTAGTGTCCGGAGAACTTAAGAAAGAGCAGGTCATGAACAAGGTGGTGCATGCATGCACATGCACATGCCTGGATGTACTTTCCAAATATTGTTTTGAGACAACACTACCATTAATTGATGGTGAATTCAATGAGAATTTTCCTGCTATATGCTACACCTATACACTATGTTTCACATCAACCTGAGTAGAGCAACTTCTTCAAACAATTTACTTGAGCTGAGGACACATGGACTAAAATTCAGAAAAGACAGCAGCTACCCTCTCCTTGTGTGAACTGAAGGTAAGTAGACTTGCAGCATGGAAACTATATATTTATATAGAAGCTGTATCCAATAAACCACTTGGCTTTCAGATAAGGCATTGGTATATAATCCTCTTTTGTTTGCAGCACCAACATTGCCTACATGGTTATGGTGTAGAGCAATAGAAATGTTAAAGAGAGTGGTGATACAGACTGGTGAGGATTTACAGGACTGGGACTTAGATCATCTGTGAGAGGACTATATCCATCAAGAAGAGTGACATTTTTCACTCTTCTTCTGTTCAAGGGACAGACTAATTGGGAGACTCACAGGGCATCGGTCTCAACTGCCACATAAGCGTTGCCTCATGTACGTGTGCCAAATCAGGTAACGAGGAAAGAGCTACACTACCTCAAGGCCCTCCTGACCATGTTGTGGCTGTCTGTGATCCTGGTGAACTGGCATTTAGAAGAGACAAATCAGAGGAAGGTTAATGTGACAGATGGAGACGAATGTTGAGAAACGATGGAGATCTTATCCCAGAAACACTAGTGTGGTCAATTTAAAAGCTGTTACTTGGATAAATTCCCCTTTCAAGCAGTGAAAGATGTTCTGATTAAAGCTGTGTAGGTGGCTAAGTTCTATTCTGTACGGCTATATCACTATTAGAGATATTCCCTTTGTTTCATACCACAGAGAGACAGCAAAAAACCCCTGTCTGCTGAACTAGAGGTAACGTGAGTAAAAATTGAGACTAAACAGTTCCAATATACCTTGGTTTCACTTTATATAATTTTGTTAAACACTGTGTAACATATGAAAAGTGAGTTTTTCATACTCCACACCACTGGAAAGGTATGCTATAACATTACAATGTGCTCCTCCTCATGCATGTTTTCACTGGTCCACACAGAAAATAATTATAGGAGATGGTCTGTCCGTTCCTGTAGCTCAAAGTGGTGGTGTCTGTCTTTCAGTGAGTCCTGGTCCTGCCTCAGGGAATCTCTCTCGTCCTCCCACTTTGTGCTGTGAGCATCCATCCCCCACCAGGCATGTGTGCTTGCTGTGTGGCAGCTATGGAGGAAAGGTGCTTCAGCACACAGGGTACACTTTGTTCTACACCTTTCTCAAGACAAAGAAATAATAGGGAAAGGTTTCTGTGAGATATGGGGTTGCTTTGCTTCCAGAAAACCTCACCTTTGAGCCATACTGGAACCTACTGGAGTACCCAGCTCTCCCTGAGCCAGCACAGGCCAGGTGGGTTTTCCCTGGTGACCTGAGAGCACAAACCTGTCTCATGGCACCAGTGGCCCTAGCATTAACAGGCACCACTGTCAAACATGCATAGACAAAGCTGTTTATGAACATAAAAGCACAGAACATCGGGAGGGTATTTGAAGAGGGATTTAAGCCATGCAATTGTTGAATAGTGATAGGAATTAAGAGCAATGTTGCAGTAGCTGTGATTGTCAGAGATAGCCATAAGTAATTATTAATAGTGAAGTGATATTTCTTCCTTGACTGGCTGATGCAATTGAGAAAAAAAAAAAAAGCCCAGATGAGCCTCTGGGAGCAGAAGCCCTTCTGGTTGCCAGGTTCTGTTTCAGACCTTGACCACAGCCCAACAGCTAGTCTACTCTTTTCTAACTGGATCAGTGGATGCAAGAAAAGATGTTACTTCTGCTAACAACCCTCATCCGGCTAAAGTGGAGAAATCAAATTTGCAGCTCTGGGATAGGCTGTTTGTGAATAGTTCTGATTTTTTTCCTGCTGGGAAGTGACCTCATCCAACACAAAGTACATTGCTCTAGCTCACTAACCTGTAAGTCTAATTGGTATTCTGTAAAAGTCCTCACAATGCCATTTAGTTAAAGCAAATGTCAGAAAACATAAAGTCCTGTCTTCTTTGTGAAAATTCATCCAAAGGAAATTGCAAGATCCCAAACTGCACAAATGCTACCTCTCAGCACGGGCTGTACATCCAAGCACTTAATCTGGACTTTCAAAAACAGGGCTGTGCAATACAAGCTTCAAGATGTTTACTTTCCTAAGTTTCTTTCTGGCCAAGAAGAATGACTTAATTCACAGGGTGGTCCAAGCTTTGTTTTGTGTTCCTAGAGCCCAGATGCCCATTTGGAGACTAATCTCATGAGCCATGTGGACACAGCACCTCCCCGAGCTGAGAGTTTGGCTGCACTTAAGCACGGTAGAAAGCATTAGGAACTGCTGGGCTTCATCCAGGGTGCTAACAGCTGCTCCTCATCACCCTCCATCCCACCACATAGTCACAGTAGAAGCACAGCTAAGCCAGATGGAATCAGCCCACAGGCTGGATTTGGCCTCCAGTTGGAACTGTCTGACTTCATAGCTTGGAGCTAATTAAGCTAATGATTGATTATTAGGTGGCACTTTTTTTCTAGAATGACATTAATATAATCTGTGAAAATTGTGGTGGTTTTACTCCAATGGCTGCTGGGTACCTTACCTAACTTTGGATTCCTGCAAGTTAAGCATTGAAGCCTGAAGTGGTCACTCAAAGCTTCCTGTATAGATGACGCAGGGAAATGGGCATCTCTGGAAGGTGAATAGTCTGACCTCCCTTCACTATGTCTTCTGTTTTCCTGACAATTAGAAAGGGAGTAAAAGTCTGGCTGGCTCAGACTTGAACACTTTTACCTTTAGATACCTAACTCAAGGCAGATGAATCTCCCACTCAGGAAGGCAGATTACCAAATCAATTAGAAACTCTCACTAGCCCCTTTCTCCAAAAACTAGCCCCTAAGAAAGCTGATAAATAAGTAGGATCCTCACTCAAAAAAAATCCCTCTGCCCTATATGTGCAAAAATAAAGATTGCAGTCTCTGGAGTATGGTGATTTTCTGGCCCGTTTCTGGGGCAGCCTATTTTCCTGTACTCAAGAGCCTTCCTTTTATAAGAAAGGGTAGCAAGCCTCTACTGGACTTTCCTTTTCCATCCCCTTTAAATAAGGAAAGCAGTACCTTCAGTGAGCATAGGGATCCCTATGGTCCACATCTCCCTCGGTTGTCCATCGCTTGCCGAGCATTTCTGCTGTGCACCCCAGCTGAGGAGCCTGCTCCTCCCAAGGCTTGTCATAGAGCCTCCAAAACCCAGCCCTGCTTCCCCCACCTGGGAGCTTCTTTCCAGAAATTTCAATGGAAAAACTGGAGAGAAACCCTGCTCACCTCAGTACTTCTATTTCTCCCTCCTTGACAAGAGAGCTTTCAGATGGTGGACAGGTATTGAATTTCTGTATGCCTGAGCCATATGCGGTGCAAAGCAAGGTTAATAGATTTTTACGGCCAGAGGGAGTATTCTGATCACCTCATCCGACCTCCAGCATCACACAGGCCAGAGGCAGGAGCTGTAATTACACCAAGTTTCCAGCAGAAATGAAAGAACACAGTCCGGACCTAATTGTCCTGTCAATCACATGATCCCATGAGTCCCCACATTCTTTGACCCTCAGTAATTTCGCTGAGGAGAGTTTATAATCACAAGGTGTCTCAACATGCAGCTCGCGTCTTGTGCAAGACTGATGTCTGTGGCTTCGGAAGAAGAAGAGAAGAAATCCACATGTAGCTTCCTGTGAGTGGAGTTTTTCATTTGCTTTTTATTTTTTCTGCATAGAAGGCTAAAAAAGCAAAAGGTAGGTGTAGCTTTCTCCTTCCCTGACAGCTCCTTGTAGCTGTGCTACGTTCTCTCCATCGGAGCGAGGCTGAAGGGTAGCGTCTCAACTCCTGTCTAGCTGCAAGGCAATTAACAGCGGCTGTTGGCCCCTTGACCTCTTGTCTGATGATGCGCCTCCAAAAGCATTTCTACGCAGTTCCAGGCCACAAATACCCTCTAAGACAAACTCACAAGACCTACTTTTAAAAGTATCTAGAGGGTGAGGAAACAGCTACCAGGCAGACTTATTGCTGGTTTTTTTTCTTTTCAGATACATTAATAAAATGGCAGTCTGGTTTAAGGAAACTTGGACCAGAGAGTGTTTAGGCATGACTGCAATTATTCCATGGAGCTTGCCTCATGTAAGCTTCTGCATTAATGAGGGATCATCTCTATTTGCACCGGTTTGCCAGCAGCACGATCAGCAAGCAATTAAATTCTAACAAGCACAAGGCTTGCAAGAAGACTCTCCCCACACACAAACAAAGGTTGCTTGGGCTTGAAACTAACAAAACAGGGGAATGTAACTCTCCTTTTCTAACCCAGCCAGCCTCTAATAGATATGGATTTTTTTCAGTTAATACAGTGGCGTGTCCTTATCAATTGCTGTGTCATCAAGTCCTATGGAATGTGTAAATTCTCCCTCTGCTGGAGTGTAATCCTGTTTGGCAGAGCATTACAAGGGCTGTACCAAGGGTGATTGAGAGGTCGCAGCAGAGAAGCAAGAGGGAACACTTGCCAGCATGTTTTCAGCTGCAGGGGCCAACTTGGCAATCTTCTTATCGTCTCTTCCCATTTCCATCCTCTTACATTCCAGTTCAGTGCTCAGCCACCATCTAGAGCAGGTGTAACTCTCCTTTCTGGATTGCCCTGATAATACTCTCAGAACCACCTTTGGCAGTGCCAGGCTCCCTGAAGAAGGCAGTGGGCATATCTGCCTTCCTCACTTGGAAGATCTGGAAAGAGGTGAGCTTTCCAGAGAGCAATACTGCTCCAAGTGCCTCTAGGTAAGTCAGTGGCTCAAAGCTGCCAAGTGAAGTCCAGTACTGAAACCTACAAGCATCTCCTCTCTACATTGTTGTTTTTGTGTTACCTTCTAATGTTCTAATACTCATATGCTTTGTAAATCTTAGGAGACTATGATATTTAAAGTTTATAAGATGTAGAAAAGCATTAATAAAAACTTTATTACTTTCTTTTTCAACTTGCCATTTTACCAGTAGCTGAATTTCCAGGTGAATTACTTTCCTCTAAAATGTCATAATAATCCCTTTAACTCCCAAGGTCATCTGTTCCTTTCCTTTGCCCAAGAGGAACAGTGGCTTAATTTGGTTTCAGAGACTCCTGATGGGGTCTGTAGCATGTCTCTTCAGACGATCCTGTCCAGTACTTCATTTTCCATCCTGTTAGAAAGCTTTTTCATAATGCCTAACTTAAGTTATTCTTGCTGCAATATGAACCCCTTATTTTTTTTGCTTTTCACAAGGGAGAAGAAATTTTTCCTCTTCTCTCAGCAGCAGTCTTTTGCATATTTGAGGAATATTATCATTCTCCCTTCCCTCATTCTTAATCTTCTTTCCTTTAAGAAAAGCAATCCAAATGGTGTAATTCTTTCTGGTAGGTCGTGATTTCAAGCCCTCTGATCCTTCCTGCAGTTCACTTCTGGATTCACTCCAGCTGGTCTGTATCTCTCTGGGATGTAGTGCCCAATGCTACACGAAGTGCTCCAGCTGAGACATTAACTCTGCTGAATAAAACAGACAAGATGGTGTACGAGTTTTCTGTGCTACATTTAGTAATTTCCAGAGAATCTACTTTTCTACAAAGAGCAATAAACTATCCCTTTGATCCTGATCCAAGTAGACTTTCTTACTAAAGAAACTGGGAGAGAGAGAAATTAATAGAAATCAAAACTTACTTTGAATGTGTCTAAGAAAAGAATACATTCTTAATCCTGTGCATGGTGCACCAGATACTCTTGCATAAACAGATATTTGCTGAAATGTACTGGCAGAACAAGTTCAGGAAGTTAAAATAAGAAGGTTTAGCTGCCAGTGGGGAATGAGGTCTTGTCTTTGCCCAGTGATCTTGTGTAGACAGCAATCCTTAGTCTCAGTTTTCATGGCTCCCAAAGTCACCACTGTTTTGGAGAACCCTGGGATATAGCACACAGTATCAAATGAAGCAGTGCAACCAAGGTAGTTGTTACTTTTTTTTTTTAAATACTAGCTTAGGACCTAGTTTTTCTTCACCTATTCTTGTGTGCTTCTAATGATTCTCATCAACAGTAAGAGTCAGTACATCCAAAGCTCAAACAGTGCTACTTAAATACAGACAAGGTTTTACCAGAGACCCTTGGATAGCAGCATGGGAAGGTGTTTCACCTGGGGTGTAGTAAAGACAAACGTTCACACCACTTGCCAAGTGCCTCAGTGTCCTTACATAAAGCCTACATAACACCAGCCTCCTTCCCTGCAAAGGCAAAACTGCCATGGCATCACTGTTGCTCAGCCCTGCTCATACAGGCAGAGCTGCTGAGCCTCCAGGTGGTGAGTGGCCCAAACCCACGTCTGCCCCGCCATCCCCTTCCCTGCAGCCTGAGGTGCTGGTACCCATAGCCAGATGCAGCTTTTCTGCCAGCAGCCTCCTGACGTGGTCAGCCTGGAGACCCATGTGTCCCTCTGCAGTGTGTGAATGTCACATTTTAGCAGAGATTATTAGTAGGCTTTGTCTGACTGACAAGCACTTGTGTTTTGCCTTGAATCTTCGAAGGCAGCAGGCAAGGGGGCAAAGAGCACTAATAGAATTCTTCAGTGTAATTTTAATAGGATCACTGCTTTGTGCTAGCTATTTTTTCTTCTCTTTATCTTTTTCTGTCCTCTGCTAGCCTCTGTGTTAATGCCCTCTGGTGATACTGAATTCTTTCCAAGTTTCTCAAAAAAAAAAAAAAAATCCCACCAGCATTAATTATTGTTCCAGGAGGATATCTTCCCTTAAAGATGGAAGGTTTTTCTGAAGCCATCTGTCTAGATTGTCTTCCCTTGGGACAGAGAGAACAGTTAGCAACTCAGTATTTCCTAAAGGAAACTCACAGATCGTGTAGATAATACAAATGACCCAGTTGCCCTGGGAAGGGAAGAACCGTCTCGTCTGTGGTGTGTCCAATATGCTATCCATCCACCTTTCTCAGTTAATGAGGCTCAGACTTCTTCATGCTGGTCAAGATAAATATAAAACTCCCTAATCCTAAAATCACCATAGTGAGGTTGCCATGGTAAAAAAAAAGGTTCAGTCCATCACAGATTATGCTAAAACCTGATACAAAGAGAGACACTGACATTGCATTGAGAAACGTGCCTGTGATGTTCTCCAAATTACCATGATCTAGGTACAGTTTAGATTTTTTAAAAAATTCTGTTCTGCTCATTTTTCTAACAAGATACATTGGGATTCTGCCTTATGGGAAGATGTTCTGAGAACAGGGTTGGGATATCGGAGCTTCTGAAACATCTACTTCAAGTATTGATGCTGAACCATGACAGAAGCAGAAATCCTTCTCCATACCTATTGTATTAATGTTTTGTGATGTGATCTGCAAAAAAAAAGGATATCTCATCCAAAATCTAGATCCCAACTCCACATTTCAGTTCTACTGTTGATAACCAGGCAGCTTAATTACCTTCCAGAGTGATTATGCAGCTGGGTTATTTAAGGTTTGAAAAGCTCTATGGAGGTTCTAATAACAGAATGTCAGTCATGTACAGGAATAGAGATGTATTGGGTGCTCTGTCTATGGGCACAGGCAGTAGGCTTATATGGGCACTGCATGTATATGAACCCAGAAATTTCCTGGCCCACTGTGCACACACATGCCTTTCATGTGTCCTTGGAGAGCCCTTCCACTCCATGTGAACAGTATATTTTGTGGATTGTGCCTGCAGATTAGAAAACTAATCTTAGAAACCTAAACTGCAGAATCCCACCTGGGCAGGGCTCTGAAAGAGAGGGCAAACTGGCCAGTCCATCTCAAGGAACTTCACTTATTGCTTGGTAAATTTTTTTTGTTCTTTTCTGAATGACTATCCCCATTTCAAGCAATAAAAAACCAACCAAGACACAGAATCCTAAAATCTCACAAAACAACACTACAGCTTTGCAAAGCACAGCATTAGATGCTAAAATTTGAAAGACTACATATCCTCCTTGACTATAAGGAGAAATGTCCATTCCTGTCACTCTCATTACTAATGGATACTATGGTTACTATTGGATGCTCTGTGCTCCAGCAGTTCTAGGTTGGTTCTCTTTGGCCACTTCTTATTGTGTCCATCCAGAATCCAGTTATGACTTGCAAACTGTCCAGGTTTTATTGCTTCCTTCATCATCATACTTGATGAGGGGCTACTGGCCAGGAAAAATGGGGGTCAGCCTGGGTATTTTCCTCTTTTGCAAACAAAGTTTCAAAGCAATACTGTTATGCACAAACGTGTCTTCAGGAAGAACAGAGGAAGGTGAACCCATGAAGATAAGCTGGATCACCACCTGTAGCAGAGAGTTGGAACAAGAGCCCTATAAGAAGGATCACATTAGGATTAAAATCCCTCCCAGTCTGCTCATGAGTGATAGACACCGAAAAGGTCCTCAAATGATTATGCGCTATTGTTCATGCAGGTGGGGGATGCCTGACTCTCAGTTACTGAGTGACACACAGAACTGTGCCTTGATGTGCCCTCACCAAATCTAGAAATTAGTTTTTGCTAGTGGAGATGGCAGGTTTTGCTGCTCTCCTGAAAAGGCCTCTCCAGTGCCTCTGCACAGCTTCTCAAGGGAGCAGAGCTGCAGCAGGATAGGCAGTGGTGGCAGCTGTGTGGCAACATCCTTGCATATGGCTCAGCTACAAGGAGACTTGAGTGAGTGCTGCTGTTCTGCAGTAGTGCCTGCCTAGGGGCTGGATGTCTGCAAGGACTGGGAAGAGGTTCTCATGCCTCTTCCCAGGCTGTCTTTCCACCAGGGTGGGAGCCACACACCCAGACTGGCACCTGCAATGCCAAGCTACGGACTTGATCAGCCCAAGGCTGATCAGAAAATTGAAGATCTGTGAAGCGATTCTTGCATATTTGCATAATCAATTTGGATTGCAATTTATCAGTATTGTTTCAAACCAAAACAGTATCCAATACAAACTTTTTTGTTGTTGTTAATTTTCTGGGTCTTTTTTAACACCTCTGACAGATATGAGCCCTCGGATTCTTCAGTCAAGACAGTTTTCTCAGTCTAGAGGTGTCCACTCCTGGTTCATGATGCTCTCTGCTCTCCAAGTCAGGTAGATCCTAATGTGTAACCCACGTAGCTCATCCAGTGAAAGTCATTTATTTATGCAGACATTGCTCCAGAGAGATGTAGACAACCCTAGAGAAAGACATGGAAATGATTTTGCCCCAGACAGGAACAGCAACAAGAAACTGGTACACTTCAGTCCTGTGAAGACTTTCATGTTTTTCATGCACTAAGATGGGACTGCCTTGCTACAGTCAGGCTAAGCCTATTCCTCAGTCTTCTGGACTTGGATCCAAGTTCTCTCTGGAGACTGATGTAGATGTAATGTTTTCCTGGACAAGATGTCTGGAGCTGTGGTGATGGGTGAATCAGATGTGTGTACAGTCCGCTATTGTGACTAACACGGTGCAGATTTATTCTTCCCAAAGAACAGTCTTGCAAAGTTAATATTATAGACACTATGTTTATATGCAATAATAGTCAGGTGAGAATGCAGAAAAAACAAGCTGCTGTCCGGTGCATTCACTGAAGCTGTTAGAAACCTGTTGGACAGGTTTACACTTATGTGCAGTGAGGCTCATTTGAACATACAGATGGCGTGCATATCTCACTCTGTGTATTCACAGAGACTTCAATCCCACACACAGAAGAACTGAACATCTCAAGTGCTGCCATTGATATTTCACTGAGGCCAGCACTATGTCTAAAAGTACACAGACCATAGCAAGCAAGGAAGGAAAGGCCCTTTTCATGGGGAACATTGCCATCTTGTGCTCAATTGCATTTACTTTGTGCCCGGCTTGTGAGAGATAATACTACAGAAGTTGCCTCTCTTGAAAACTCCATGATGCCTGACGCAGAATTCAAGCCCTTGAATGAAGGTCTCCCCAAATAACATCAGCTTGTTCCAGTCCTTAAGCAATGATAACAAAATCTGAACTGCTTTCTGAGCTAGCACATTTTTCCTTTTTATCTTGCAAAGCACTTAATTAACTCTATTTAATGAAGAAAGCCAGCTGTATCACAATGAAATCAATAAAACAGTGGAAAATCAGAGCTGAAAAAGTATTACAAAAGGGTTTTTTCTCAAGTGGAATAGCAGCATTTACTCACAGACTATCTGCAAGTGCTGGCAGCCATGCAGACACACAGTAAGTATAGCAACAGTAGCGACTCCTGTGCAGGAAAATCTGGTATAGGCAGACAAATAGACAAACCTATGACTACCCTAGTATAGCAATTATCCTCACATAGTGCTTCATAGCTCACTGCAGATGTAAATTACAAAAAAACTTGAAACACCAATATATGGTCAGTAAACACAAACAGGAGTTCTTCTGGTGAGGAATATGAGACCCGGAGAAGTCATGTTGTTTATGTTAGGAAGAGCTGCCACAGCTGTAGAGGGAGAAGCTGATCCCATTTCCATTCCTCATCCATGACCATGTCCTTTCTAAAACACAAAGCAATGTATATCACAGCAGCCTGGGAGTCCTCCTGCAGGGGAGGCACCCCATCTCCCAGAACATACAGACCATTCTCAAGTTTCCACGCTATGCTGCCTCCATCCATACTGTTTTGGTCATCACTTGGATGTGGGGAGCTCTGTTCCAGGTTAACTTTTTGTCTTGCTGCCAGCAAAACTGGAGGGTGAGACACTGATTCCAAGCACTTCCTGGATCCTGATGGGCCTGAGCACCCATCCTGTGTAACCCCATCAGCTGTTCGCTCTCAGCCAGGATCCCATCCTCGTTTTGTTTTGCATATGTTTCCCCTTTGATGGGGTAATGCAGTGAAATCTACCAGCACTCACAGGGAAAACGCATCTCCTGTGTCACTGCACAAAGGTTCCCCATTCCAAGGGGTCCTTTGCACCAGGGGAAGACTGCTTGGCCTTTTGAGGGGAATTCTATGGAGGGAAGCTGAGACTACAGAAAACTCTCACTTTCCCTCTGCCCACTTTTCAAGCAATATAATGTCTGTATCCAGCTGAGTGCCTTGATCTCCAGGGCATCTGCATTTCAGAACTTGGTGCATGAGGCACAACCCAGGGGATACAGCAGGATCCGGTTTCTTGGAAAACTCCTTAAGGAAATCCCATGTGCTCCCCACAGACTTGGAGCAACAGTTATAGCTGGTGTAGATTTGATGGAAGCATGCCAGTATTTTAGCTGGGAAGATGTCCACGTGCTTCCTGGTTATCCTATCACCATGAGAGGAGAACAGGTGTTTGTGTGTTTACAGAGGTGTAACCATTTTCTCACCAGGAGCAGACTGAGGTTGTAAAAGCCTGAAGTGTCAGCAACTAGTTAGCAAAAAGAAAAAGAGATATTTTATCTCTCCTTCTGCCTTTTCTATATCTGCATTCAACATGGGACTGCTACCGCTAAGTCAGTGATGGAATTGTTATTGAGCTGTTTTTAAAATTACCCTGATAACTCTTTTATAATACAACACAAATGCACAAGGCAGTAGCTAACTTTGAAAATGACAGCGAATAGTGCTGTTAAATTGAAAGTGCCATTTGATATATTAATGTAAAGACAAAGCCCATCCTATCCACTGGGCTGGATCTGTAACATATGCCAGATGACACAATGCCACTAGCGTTTAATATGTCTTATAAAACTGGATATAAACAGCTCCTTTCACCTGAAAGATTCATAGCTTTTTCTGAGCTAACGCTAAAGACAGCTTATTAGTGTGCAAATAATACAGCAGTATCTTTTCCTGACTTGAATTGCGCATGATATTTTTTTTTACCAAACAATTTTATTTATTGAAAACCTGCCTGATTACTGCTCTTAGTGGAGCTTAGTTGCAGTCTAACCCCCAACATGGATCAGAGCATCCATGTTTACCTGACTTTTTTCTTCCAAAACACTGAAGTCAGGGATGAAGTTTTCATGGGTCTGCACCAAAATTCTCCTCTTGGTCTGTGATTTAATGCTGTCATTCACTCAGTGCACAGTCTCCAGCTAAACACAAGAAGTCCATTCTTTGAGAAGAACAGTCCTTCTCATAGTGCATCCCAACACCAAATATCCCTGAATCTTCATCTTAATGGAAGCTCTCAAATTTTACTTTGTTATCTTCCTCACCTTTACCCTTCTTCTCTAGCAATGGTCAGGCTTCTCTTTTAAGCCTCTCATCTGAGCTCCTTTTATCCTGCCTGTGCCTGTTGCCTTTCATCTCTTCCACTGTCTCAAGGGCTCTCCCCCTCCCTTTCTTCTCAGGGGGAGTAAGAAGACAAGAAACTTCTTCAAGCACTTCTTCCAGGATCACCCCTTTGATTTGGACTTAGTTTACCCCACAGGATCTGGTTCACATCCCACTTCTCAGTACTATCAGGTTTGCTAGATAGACATAATCAGAGGGAATGCACCTCAGCTGAAGAAGTTTGGGGAAACCCAATTCCACATTTTGCATATTGCTACATCCCACCAAACTTTTCAGCCTTTTACCACCAGCACTTTCTTATAAAAGACTAAAGTCAATGCCTTAGTGCTGTGGCAGAGATCAATCTTTGCAAGTGTCTGTTTCTAGGCTTCTCTGCCATGGAGGCAGCCCTCACAATTGCTCTTCTAATCATCTGGAGCCAGGAACAACTAAACCACAGGAAGTGATAGTTTGGAAGATCCAGGATATCCTTACTTTCGGCTTTACATAACAGAAATCATCTGCATATGAACAGATAATTAATGAAGTTTCCCAACACCCTCAGACAGTCTGTACTAATTCAGAAGGATAAACTGCAATCAGGCAAAAAGAGTTCAATAGCTGCCCTCCTTGTAAATGAAAGTATTCCCATCAGTATTGAGGGGAGTGGGATCAGGATGACACATGCAATAACAGAGGTCATTGCCATTGTGGGGGTAGGCAAAGGCTGTCTGAAGAACCAAGACTTGCTTTTGCTAGTAAATGATGTAACTTTTGCCTTTACAAGAAGCATCATTTATAGGAGGCTTGTTTTAGAGATGCTCGGTAAGGCACCCTGGGAGATGTAGTCCCAAATGTACTCCAATAGACATGGGCAGTGAGATACCCTCGGTGGTTGGTTAAGGGAGTCACGTGTTGCTTTGAAGCGCATATAAAAGGTGGTGTTTGCTTCCAATAAACGGATTTGGTGGTTGGAACCTCAACCACCTGGGTCTACATGGGTTTATTATTTATTATATTTATAAAGCCATAATCTTTGAGTTTGAATTGTTCAATATACTGGAAAACAAGTTCTTATAGTAGACATATTGAACCAGACGCTTACAAATACGCATAATTACATTAATCTCATTAACTGTCCATTAATACCTGTTACATTTTTTATCATACCTCAGTTTCTTCAGTCAGCTTGGTAAATCAAAATTAATTTCATGAAGTCATGAAAAATTTGGCATAGTGTCAAGAGATGAAATTTTTAACACAGTATATGAAAACAAGTCAGATCGTTCATCAGTCTCCCACACAAGCCTGGAGAGTCTTTGGCTGCCTGGATTTTCATTTTTTAATGGTTCTGCCTTCCACAGGAGGGAACGAAGCCTTTCCCTGCATCACAAGAACCATCTGCAAGTAGAGAGACCTAAGAAGTTCAGTACTTCTTTTTAGTTCTGTGAAGAGCTAAGTACATCGAGAAAATACTTTATGCCTTCTACAATCCTTTGATGACTGAATTAACTAAATGAGATTGAAATGAGGAGTGATTTATAATGGGCTGTAATGAAAAATGGGTTCAACTGCCTTCCAAACAATTGACAGGGAATATATTAATTTTAGCAATGAAGGAGTTTAAAAGAACAGAGAAGGGAAAGCATTCCCCTTTGATCTCAGTGAGAGCAAAATTTCTTTAGACATAATATGCTGAAAAAGGTTCATATAATGATGGGAGAAATCGGAGGCAGCAATCCTGTAAACAGTGCTGAGGCTTGTACGCATTACTGTCCCGTGTACTGCTGTGAGAGCATCCTGACTTGTCCCGCGCTGCAGCGGTGCTAGCAGATGGTCGGAGGGGGAAAAGTAGCCTTTGCAAAAGCCCTTTGCAAAACAAGAGCTCGTCCAAACTAAGTTACTGAGGTTTCTATTAGAAGTCTCATTTCTCATTGCTACACAGCCTGTGAAGAAGGTAACTTCCCTAGATTTCCAGAGGATGACAAATGATTGAGAACTTGAGTTTATAATACAGGAATAAAAAGTACACCTTAACTTTGATGAGAATTGCTGTAGGTCAGAGCTACTTTCTTCATAAACTCTATAAAGATAAATACTAATGTTCAGATGTCATGCTGTTATGGCTTAGCATTGTGTGCCTATCTTGTACACTGATCCAGCAGAGCTGGAAGCATACATCCTGCTTTCTCATCTAAGTTAAATTACTCCTGGCAGTAAGGCCAGCCAAATACTCACCTGAGCATATTTGGGAAGGGAGGTGATAGGACAGCTTCAAAGAGGAGGCAGGAGAGGCTGAGCTGGGTCCTGGGAAAGAAGGACCTGGCCAAAACAGGTACAGGATAGCACAGGTATTCAAAGAACACTCCCTCATTTCACCTCATGCTGTCACAGTCCTGTGGACACTTGTGCCTACATACAGGTCCCTGACTGTGACCAGATTAAGCACCTGGAGAAATGTCAGCTTAACCATGGCCTTGCCCTGCTTGCACAACACCTGGCTCTCCCTCTGCATGTGTAATTGATGCAAAACACTAGCCTCCACATTTGACAGGGTTTTGTGAGTGCATATTGTGAATGCAAGCAGATCAGGAGTGGGAAAAAATCAGAATGGTGACTTATCCAGATCTGGGCAGCCTGCCATCAACTAATGACTCCTCACATAATCTGGGTAAGCAATAGACTTCAGACCATGAAGAAAATTCTTTTTATTACTAATTGTGCACTTACATTTCACACAAAACATTCCAGAGTGACTGTCCACTAATGGCAAATCATCCGCCCCCATCTACAGCCCAGGGCTACTTTTCCCCCTCCAACCATCTGCTAGCACCGCTGCAGTGCAGGACAAGTCAGGATGCTCTCACAGCAGTACGCAGGACAGTAACTCGTACAATCCTCAGCGCTATTTACAGGATTGCTGCCTCCAGTTTCTCCCATGATAGCTAACAGAAAGACCCTTCTCACATGGATAAGAAGTGAGCATTGATCTGACCACTAACTGTTGACAAGCTGCAAAAATATTGATAGTGCATTTAGCAACAGTGCCCCAAGCCTTGGCAAATGAGAGTTCACGCTCTCCAGTTATTTTCACTCATTATATTGTCCCATTCTGCAATGTATATTAATTGGCTGTTTTGGTTTGCTATTTAGCACACAGCTTCCTTTCAAGTTAAAGCTCATTCCCCTTAACTATGTGTTTCCATAGCTTCTGCTCTGCCAAAAGGTTAAACAGACCTCATTATCCATTTCCTGCAGAGACCTAATTTCTACAAAAGGCCTTGAGCAGGACAATATGATTGCCAGAAAAAAGAATAAGGTTACGTGAAACTGTTTTCACACTTAGCCAAGTACTAAGAAGCATAGACATCATTTGAAATTATGCTCCATATGGGTCTCATCAGCTGGGCAGGACATTCAGCTCCTCTGGTTTGTGATGATTCTTGCATTTGCCCCTTCCAGCATGGCATCCTCCAACATGTCAACAGATTAAGCAGTTTAGGATAAAAGACAGTATCAAGTCAAACTGTCTCCATTTCTCCTGAATTGCTGTACCAATGTAAAGACTATTAAATGGCAAGGCAGCCCCTGCTGTAGCCCTGACAGCAGGGAGCAGGCTAGAAGAGGAAGCAATCTCCCCCTCTCTTACCTAATCTCCCAGGCAGGCCTGGTCCACTTCTTGTGGAGGGAACACATAACCATTGCCTGGGGTACCATAGGTATCATTCCCAGACACAACAGTCAAGCAGTTTGAGGCAACCAGACACCCATACAGAGCCCTGGTCCTCATCGGGAGCTTGGTTCTCTTGGTGGTCCTAGAGCTCACAAGACCCACTAGACCACATACAAAAGGGGAAGGTGGCTGTGAGGGTTTTTTAAGACTCTGCTGGAAAAAGAGACTGTGAAGCAGACAGCCCAAAGTCCCAACTTCCACTTTTATTCATCCAAGGGTTTACCACAGCACATGTCAAGGCCATCAGCAATTCAGTTTGATTCTCACTTCTGAAGTGCTCAAACCTGCATCAAGGCAACATGTCATTCACAGGCACGAGCCCTTCTAATGAAGGGAGACCATCCCCTCCAAGATGGCTTACCTTGCAGATTAGGGAGAAAGAAACACTGTGTCAGCATAGATAGGAGCAAGCAGGAAGCTTTTGAAGACGACTTGCAGAGTTTCTGGAGTAGAGGGCTTAAGCAACCTAGAATGGGTTCAAGTCACATACTCCAAGCTGGGAGCCATAGACTGCAAGCTGGTATGGCCTGGTCACAAAATGCACTCTATCCTTTGGCTTTCTCTGTTGCTTAGCTCTAGCAGATCTATGGTTAGTATCCTAAGGATAGATGCCTGTCTCCAAAACACCAGTTCTCCTGATTGAACAAGCTTTGGATCAAGCTCTGGCCAACAGACTCCTCTGTCTGCAGTTATTCTAGCTCAAGGTCTTGCTGCCTGCGCAAGATGCAAAGAACAGAGAACTGTGCTGGAACCAATCAAGCACTAGGACAATTCAAGGAGTCCCTAGATGTTTCCAAAATGCCCCAGGACAGAGCCTTCATCAGCCCCATCCAAATGCAGTGGTCATCCTGCTTTGAGCTTCTCTCCTACTGTGGTCCATGAAGCATCAGTGATTTAGGACATAGTGAAAGGGCAGCTGCAATATTATTGCTACCACCATAGAAGTTCTGAAATGGAAGACAATAAAAGAGGGAATAATAGAAGTAGGAAAAAAGCATCCAAAGCATTGCCTACTTTTTAATTGATTTCAAATTGAAGTTGCCACAGCAATGATACAAGATGAATTGCAGATTCCATCTCCCCTTCCGAGAAGGTTGGACAAACTTTAAACTGAGTAAACAAGAGTAGGGCAGCTGTGCCTGCATCACCAACCCAGATGGCTCAACTGCAAAAGATCTGGAGGAAGAGACTGAGGATGTAACATCCTCTCTACACACACCATAGGGTCTTATTTCAGTTTAGCTTTAGGCTAGCTCTTTGGACCAACTTTCCCTTTGGGGGCTGCTCCTCAAGTTTCCTTCAAAAGGAACACAATCTGTGTGTTCAGAGGTCACTCCAAAGCACAGTTAAATGAGAACAAGCAAAAGATAAACAAAATATGCAGTGTAAGCTTCTATGGTGTGGCAGTTTGAGCCACATTAGAAATCCAAAATTCAATTTCCAGGTTTCCCCCACCCCTTCCCACAATTTATCCCAACACCAAAAACTTTCAGGCCAGAGGCTTCTGTAGGGGAAGGGGGAAGCATATATACATTTATTTACACAAATGTCTGACGGCATTTGGGATAGCCCACTGTCATGAGAAGTGTGCTGCTATGTAATAATATTCAGGAGTTAGCAGCTTGTATTCTGCTGCATTTCGTTCACTTGCACAATGTTACTATTTTAGTTATTTTGAAAAAAAAAACACATATGAAAAAGGAAAGAAAAGAGGTAAGTGACACATCACCATTCAGATCTCAGAGAGGAAGCTCTTTCCATTAGGATTTTACAACTTCACCTTAAGTTTAAGGAACTTCAATTTGTTGCTTGGTCTACACACTGATTTGTCTCAGGAGACAGGGTTCAGGAAGCGTGCTTCAAACTCCCTATGAACTAATACAAAACTAAAAAGATTGATTAATATCTCTGCTTATTAAGTGTTGCATTCTGTACTATCCACCCACAGAATCCATCAGCAATATAACAAGATGACCTTGGGGCAGGCTTGTTAGCAAAAGCTCTTGGAGAGCTTGTTAGCCCAAGTGTAGGCAAATTGAAAGTGTAGGTGGACATTAAATCCAACTCAAAATAATCAAGCAGCTCCAAGTGTCAGCAGATCTATAATTAAGATGGTATTTCAGTTTATTCTCCTCTAAGGCCTCAATTATTATTACTGTACCTAGAAGATGGAAGGGTTTCATAAAGACACGAGTTCTTCAATCATAATCTTCCCTCCCATCTGGCAATGACACCACTGTAGTAACACATTGTAGTTCTGAGTTGCGAAGAAGTCAGCCAACAGACTCCTCCTCCACACTTGAGCACCACCATCTCGAATTTTCTTTCACAGTTATCAGGTAAAATGGTACAGGAAGTTCAGTCCTTGTGAAAGGTAAACTACTACTGCTAAGTGAAAGGGGACTCAGCACACCCCGAGAGATGCTCATCACCAAGATGCTGGCCTCTCTCAAGATGTCTGGAGTCCCAGCTCATAGCTTTGTGTTGTCCCTCCTGCCAGCACCTCTGCAAAGGACCACACACCACTTTCAGTAGCACCCACATCATGGGTCACCTCCCCTACCTTTCCATGAAGTCCAGGTGATCAGAGGTCTATGCACCACAAGCTAAGAGACAGCCCAAAGTGCTATAACCAGTTATTTAAGATCAGCTACTTAGATTTCACTTCCACAATTTAAGCTTGTCAAAAACAGTGTACTTAAGGCCACTTCATATTTCAGATTTTTAAATAAGTCAGACATCTACTAAGAAAATAATAACAAGAGACCTCTGTTTCAACTCGTGTCTATATTTCAAAACTTTTGAGTAATATTTACTCAGGCTTCATAATACAAAATGTCTTTCAGCATCTTAAGTGAAGCTGCAATAAATTTTTTTTTAGAAAACAAAAGCTTTTTTAGTTTCTAAAAGTTCCTAGATAAATGACTGTCTTGAAATGCTGCCCTTCTTGGGCTCAGCAAGGCCTTGATGATCGTCTCCAGTGATCGAGGTGGGAACACTGCCTGCAAGTGTACTGCATCAATCATGATGCAGTCACAGGATTTAGTCATCCTCTGAGTCACTCTCTCCCCTGGCTGGGACACACACCCTGATTGAAGACATGAGCTGGTCTTGGATCTGCTTCCTGGGGTTCTCCTCAAGGTCTGTCTTGATGGCACCCGACTCTGAAATCTTCCACTCCAATTCTGTGCAGTGCAAAACAAGACAGTAATGAATGCAAGGGAGCTAACTGGCAAAAGCCCACTCTTCATTCCCCAGCTGACTTCTCTTATCACCCTACCATCACCACCACTAAACCAGGGCCCTGCTCTATTCCTCCCCTTCTTCCATGCCCAGGTCCCAGCTCCAGTCCTGCCACCCACACCTGCTCCAGCCGAGCCCTCCTTCCACAGTCCCTAGTGCTGGCACAGGTCTGAGGGTACTGCTCTGGAGCCCACCAGTGGCATCCCCAGTGCCATTCTGCTCCCTCTAACCAGCAGTGCAAAAGAGGTGATAGATACACAGCAGCAGCTTTAGAGGCAACTACCTCAGTGAAAGTGAATTCTACCTTCTAATCACAAAAGACATGTTTGCACATCTATTGCCAGTGAAGGAATACTGCTCATACATTACAGCTTTTTCCATCATATACTGAGTTCATCACAATCAGAAGAGGCTGGGAATAAATTTAGTGAGGGGCAAAAAAAGTGTGGAAATTCAACTACACATCTAAATTATAGGTATTCTTCAGGGATGTACCCTGCAAACAGAATTCACTCCTCTGCCTCTACATCACAGACTGATTACTACTTCCTTAACAAGACAGTAAAGAGAGACTTCACCATCAGCAGTAGGCCCAAATTGGACTGGATTGCTTCCCAGAAGTGGTAGAAAGTCAATATAACACATTCAGTCAAAACCTTTCTCCTACTCCTGCTGACAACCCTATCATCAAATCTTATTTCCTTCAGATATTGCAGAATAATGAATACCACCTCACACTTTCCTTAATCTCCAGTGGAAGTCACCTGGGCTCAGGGGAGAAGGAAGGAAGAAATAAAATAAAGTGCAGATTTCAGTGTGCAGCTTTCTGTGATGACTGAATTAAGCTGGCTCAATCAGGAACAACAAACATGCAATTGTCTTAAAAATGAAACAAGAAGCCCTACAATGCAATAGGCAAGCACCAGTTAGCAAGTGCAGATTATCATGTCACTGCAGGCAAGGCCAGTTCATGTACAACAGCCCCAAAGAACATCTGTGGGTACTGTTTACCCTTTAATATATTCAGCAAAATTTATTTCACCCAACACAGGGCATGAATACTTGCACACATGTAAGATAAATATCTATATGTTGGCCTATCAGCAACTCACTAGTTTTACAAGATAGCCTTAATCACATGTGGTTGAGCCATAAGGGTGAAAAACAAAATCTAATATGATTTTTAGTACCTCCCTTCTCCTCCTAAGCCTCACTTCTCTCATTCCCAGCAAAGCAGTTTTGCTTCTCCTTTGGAAGACTGGAGATGCAGACACTCACCATCCCTTGTCAGGTTCATGCCACCAAACACTAAGGGCCCAATGAACTGAGCTTTTATGTCTCCCTCCAGGTAGACAAATATTGTAGGCAGGTTCTTATCGGGGTAATTGGGAATGCAGGTGGTAGAGATAGCCTTGATGAATTTCACATCTCTGAACTTTTTTGCAAGCCCACTCATATGTTGATTTATTAAGGCACAGAGTGGAATTCTGTGAAGAACAGCAACAAACACACATAAGGAAAAAAATAAAAAGACAAATGAAACAGTAAACTGCTCCAGAAGAAAGGTCAGAAATAGCAGCATGATGAGTAGCATTCCTGCAAAGATAAATATACCAAAAGCAACTTCTGAATACTTTTGTTGTCTGGTATTCCAGCATTCAAAGGAGGTCAGCATCACTGTGGATTTTGGTGGGTTGTGGTTTTTTTGTTTTAATATATTAGTACTGCAACTTTCCCCTCTATCATACAGAGAAAATTGTTTATGAATTTAAGCTATTTAGAAATTGCATGAGCAAGGGCAAAATAAAGAGAAAAGGAGCTCCTGGAAGAAACTAATCAAATGACCTGTGAATCAATTAGAGACAATGAACAACAGCAAGTATTTATAACCCTTTCCAGAAAGCTCTAGCAACTTAACAGGCCTTTTTTACAAGTTTTTCCATCATGACAGCAGGACTAGAAACCTTGTTCACTGCATTTTTATGCCACTAGAAACCAGCCTAAATACACATAGCGATCCTTCTCATTCACAGCTCCTTGCACTTCATCTAAAATAATTTCCAAAGCTTGGGGATTTCAGTGGCAGTAGCTACCTCTATAGCAGCTGGTTGGTACACATCATGCTGTCTTATATAGATGTATAAAAAAGCTCTAGAATGATGTTATCATGAAGTGGATAAGTTAAGCAGTCTTGAGTCGATAGTACTGAAATTACTGAGTTTTTTTTATTCTGTAAAACATCAGAATCAGTTCCTTAATTCCACAGTAACTACACATGTATCTTAAAGTATATTCAGCTATTGACAGTGAAAGGTTTAACGGTTAAAAATAAATCCTTACCCTTGTTTGTAGAGGTGCAGGACTACCCATATATCTTTTCCAGCTTTTGTAACCTCTTGAACATAATCTTTTCCTGAAATCTCCAAAACTTCCCCAAATTTATTCTTCATTTGAGCTGCTTTCATTTCTGCTAACCTTTGCTGCCTGAACAGCAAGGAATGGAAAAGACATCTTGTGAATAGATGGATTTTTTAACAGAACAACACTTGAAGGAGCTGACTGAAACCTAGACTTCAGAGGCACATTACCAACTTCTTCAAACCCCAGAGCAACAAAAGCAAAATGACATAGTAGAAGTTCTTGTATTTGCATCGTAACTTAAAACCACCAACATAAAAGAAGTACAACTAAGTTTCATGAAACGCTTTTTTCCCCTCATTTCTGGCCTCACCAGAATTTCTTCTGCAGATAATACACTACCAAACTAAATGGCAAAAACCATGACAGTTTAAGAGAGAGAAGGAAACCAACACTGTAATTCAAATCTGCAGTACCTTAATCTCATTCACACAAAAATTAGGAAATCTTGGAAGTGATTTTCAAAGCTTTCAGAATCCCCAGCCATGCACTCAGCAGGTGCACATTATCTCTGCAAAACTAGGTTGTAGATAAAGGACAGTGAATTCAAATGCTGTTATCTTATTAAAGACACTTAGAAGCTCTACAAGAGACCAGAAATACAGCCCCCTTTTTCCATCATCAGGCCCAAAAACATCCTTTATCTCTTCAACAATATCTCAAAGCATATAAAAGAAAGACCCTCCAATTATCATTAAAGCCAAATTCTGCTTGCTGCTCTGACCTGTACATTTCAATAGCTTTCTCATCTTCCTCATTAAATTCATCTTCATTCTCTTCTAGCTCTTCCAGAGTCATGTCCTCATAAGTTTTCACTAGAATGGAAGAAACATCAAATCATCAAAACCTCATTTCAGGATTAATACTCATCAGCTCTTACCAGTCCAATAGAATTTATTTACTTTATTTATTTTAAGGATAGATTAATTGGAAATATGAGGCATCATAGAATGGTTTGGATTGGAAGGGACTTAAAGATCATCTAGTCCCAACACCCCTGCCATGGGCAGGGACACCTTTCACTAGACCAGGTTGCTCAAACCCCCATCCAAGCTGGCCTTGAACACTTCCAGGGATGGGGCATCCACATCTTCTCTGGGCAACCTGTTCCAGTGTCTCACCACCCTCACAGTAAAGAATTTCTTCCTAACATCTATTCTAAACCTACTCTCCTTCATCTTACAGTCATTCCCCCTTGTCCTATCACTGCATGCCCTTGTACAATGGGAGCTACCCTTAGGAGCTAGACTTCAATGATCCATGTGGGTCCCTTCTAACATAGGATATTCTATGGTTCTATTCTGTGATTCTAAAAAGTCCCTCTCCAGCTCTCTTGTCAGTCCCCTTTGGGTACTGGAAGGTGTCATAAGTTCTCCCTGAAGCCTTCTCTTCTCCAGTCTGAACAGCCCCAACTCTCTCAGACTGTCGTTGTTATTGCTACTGGATTTTTAGAAAATGTTACACACTTCAGACATACAGATGGAAAGACAATGATGTAAAGGCCTCTGAGCTGAAGGCTGCCTAGACTAGCACACAAGTACCTGCACGAGCTTTCAAGTTTGGCAGCTGCAGCAAAGATGTACCACACACACACGTGTTGTTCACTGGCCTGAACAATGGAGGAAGCATAGAACAGGAAACGTCATGAGATGGTTTTACTTGCACATTCACCTGGCAGACTACCTGTGCACTGCTCTTATTTTAGTTTTCAAACATTGACTTCTATAAAAACACAGAGTTGACATCAAGTACAAAGCCTTCCTGTGCTGGAAGAATCCATGTGTTCAGGAATGTATTTGTTTAATACCATTAACAGATGATCACCCTGCATGGATGAAGCTGTAGTAACCCTACAGACTTGGAAAACGACACGTTGCTGATGGCCATGTCTTTGTACAAGCTTCCCCCACGAGCCATTCCAAGGCTTGTCCTATTGCTGCTGGTGCCTGAGTTGGCTGGTCACTCACCTAGAGACTTCTGAAGGATGGCAAACCGCTCCTCTTCCTTTGCACGCTCCTGTTCCTCCACGTTTTCCTTTGGAGGAAGGATACCTTTCTTGCGCAGGATGTCATTCCACTCTGTGTCTTTATTTGGGTCCTAGAACAGAACAACAAATGAATGCCATCTGTTCAAGGAGAACTTTGTCACTTTCAGAACTTAACACAGGCAGGCTCTTCGAGAGACACAACACGTTGCAAAACTGATAACTGAATGAATGGTACCAGAAAGTTACAGTGCACATCCTCCTGATGCTGAGGCTTTTTTGCAGCCCCAGACCAGGTGAGCTGCAGACCAGTCACCCTGAAGAGTGACTTTATTTTATTCCATTCTGCTCACAGCACACAGAGGAGGTCTTGGCAGAGTACCAAAGTTTGAAGCATTGTAACCATTGCTCCATATCTCACAAACTGAAATGAAAGGGGAGGAAATCAGCTGAGTGACAGGGAAGTACAGTGGCCAGAAGGCTCACTTAGCCTCAGCAGAACAGGCCACCAAATCAATGGTTGTTGCATTGAGAAGCACTAGTGACAAGATACACAGGGACCAGACCTAACTCTCAGTATATGGGAAGTCTCCTTGGTAGATTCAAGTCAGTGTGACTACCTAAGTGCTTAGAGAGAAGCAAGCACAGTCTCTTCCAGCCAAGTCCATTTCTAGGGAATCTGATCTAAATCTATGGCTACGCTACTCCTGAAAATTGAAGAAAGACTTCACTGTGAAATAGTTGAAATAATCCTGCAAAACAAGGCCAATATGCACCTGAGTATTGTTGAGCTGCTCAGCAGAAGATTCTCCAAGGTAGCCAGCGATTTAATTTTTTTTTAAATATATGAAATCTCAGTGATAAGCACCCACAGGTTCCTAACTGTCTTGGCCTAACCACTTTGAAAACTGAACACAGCTACGGTTTTGCTATGACTTGTATCGGTATAGTTTACAATAGATCTGTTCACAACTATATAACCACATCTCTGCTCAGACCAAACCCCAGTACTTATGGACTACAGGCCGTGGGGAAGAGGAGAGGGGTAAGGGAAAAAAAAATAAAAGGAAGAAAACAAAGTAGTGCAAAAAAACCCAAAACACCGGACTATTTTTTTTTCTCCTGTCTCTGACTGTGGTCAGTTTTCCCTCAACACAGCATTTCACTGCATCTACTATCGTTCACCATCATAGCGATGCACTCTCTGAAACGCGCCCCCGCTCACTACAGTAGCGAATTAGACACAGCAGTAGCAAAAAACCAACAAATCACCACAAAACCAGCCACGGAGCTTCCGAGCAAGACCGCCCCCTGACCGCCACCTCCGCCCCTAGAAAGGGGACGAAACCGGGGTGCCCCGCCCCGAGACACTCGACCGGCGAGGGCGGCCCGTGGCTGCTGGCGAGGCCCGAGGCCATTGCGCGGCCCCAGCCCTTCGCCGGGCCGGGCTCCCCCCGCAGCACCCGGGCCTGCGGGGGTACCCCGGCTGCTCACCTGCATCCTGCCGGAGGGGCCGGGGCCCGGTGAGGGGCAGCGGGGGTAAGGCGGGGTAAGGCCGGGCAGGGCCGGTCCCGGCGTGCGCGGCGCGGCCGGAGGAGGCGGCGCTCCTCGGCGGGGCGGACTCAGTGCCACTGCTGCTTCCCGGACCGCCTAATAAGGCTGGTCCCGGCGGCGTGGGGCTGGGTGGAGTCATCGTGTGATTTAAAAGCATCGCAGAATGGTTTAGGTTGGAAGGGGTCTTAAAGATCATAATTCCCCTGCCGTGGGCAGGGACACTTTCCACTAGAACAGGTTGCTCGTAGCCCCATCCAACCTGGCCTTGAACACTTCCAGGGATGGGGCATCCACAACTTCTTTAGGCAACCTGTTCCAGCGTCTTACCACCCTCACAGCAAAGAATTTCTTCCTGACATCTAAACTAAAGCTCTCCTAGTTTAAAACAGTTCCCCGCCATTATATCACTATCAGCCCATGTAAACATCTCTCTCCCTCTTTTTTCTAAGTTCCCTTTGAGTACAGAAAAGTCCAGGTCCTGCTCCTAATTGGGATCCCACCTCATTTCCCGTGAGTGGAGCCCTGGCATGCTCACTGTGAAAAGCAGCTGTATTTAAAAACTCTCCTTCCCTGCCTGCCCAGCCTCCCCCTGTGCAGGACCTCACTGCTCCCTGTCCCTCTGCAGGCACAAAGGAGTGGGTGCCTCATGAGGCATCCCGTGGCTGATGGGTTCCAGTCCCTCTGGCAGCCATGGTGGGAACCCCCTTCTCCCGGACCTGTGACCAGCCATCCCCACGTGCCACCCCACAGAGTGCTGTGCTGCCATTCAGAAGGACCTTGACGGGCTGGAGGGATGGGCAGAGAGGAGCCTTCTGAAATCAGCAAAGGCAAGTGCTGGGTCCTGCACCTGGGGAGGAATAACCCCATGCACAGGCTGGAAGCTGACCTGCTGTAAAGCAGCTCTGTGGTGAAGGACCTGGGGATCCTCATGGACAAAAGCTGTCCATGAGCCAGCAGCGTGCCCTTTGGGGCCAAGAAGGCCAGTGGGATCCTGGGGTGCATTAGGAAGAGCATTGCCAGCAGGTCAAGGGGGGTGATCCTGCCTCTCTGCTCAGCCCTGTGAGGCCACATTTGAGTGCTGTGTCCAGTTCTGGGCTCCTCAGTACAAGAGAGACATGGAGCTCTTGGAGCAGGCCCGGGAGGGCTACAAAGATGATGAGGGAACTGGAGCATCTCTCATAAGAGGAAAGACTGAGCTGGGCCTGTTCAGCCTTGAGAAGAGATGACTGAGAGGGGACCTCATCAATGTCTCTCAGTATCTGAAGGGAGGGTGTCAAAAGGATGCAGCCAGGCTCTTCTCAGTGGTGCCAAGCAATAGGATGAGAAGCAACAAGCAGAAACTGGAACATGGAAGTTCCACCTGAACATGAGAGAGAACTTTACTGTGCGGGTGACTGTGCACTGTAACAGGTTGTCCAGAGAGGTTCTGGAGTCTCCTTCACTGGAGATATTCCAGAACTGTCTGGATGCAATCCTGTGCAATGTGCTCTAGGACAACCCTGCTTGAGCAGGGAGGTTGGACCAGCTGACCCACTGTGGTCCCTTCCAACCTTACCCATTCTGTGATTCTTCTCTTTCCACTTCATTGAGCCTTTTTATCTGTTTGCTTTTCATACCCTGGTTTATTTTTCCATTGACTTTTCTCTTATTTTTCTTTCCCTGCTCTGTTAAAAATTAAAATAAAATAAAATAAAATAAAATATGCAATCAAACCTATATTATCTATTCTTAAAAGGCGTAATTAGAAGTACTTCAAATATTGTTAGGATTGGGTCTTAGCTAATTAGCATTACAAGGAATTTGTCTCTAGATAGTTACTTTTATTTTGAGTCCATATAAACACTGAGGAGTGCATTGAGTGTGGTGACCCCATTCCACACAAATGGACACTTCTGCCCTTTCAAAGAATTGAGCAGACCTTTTGAGCTTCTCAAAAACATGCAGAAGAGGAGAGGAGGGAAGAGACCTGCTCCCACCTCCCTCCCCCTCCTTTTATGCTCTAGCCCAATGGACAGCATGCTCACCCAGAAAGGGACAGCCCAGCTCTGAGTCCTTGGAAAAGGACTTCACATAATCTGCCAGCAGACACACTCTAAGAGTGTGTTTGCTCTGGACATGTGGAGAAACGAGTTTTACAAAGGCCTGAAATGAAAATTCAGAAGCCCCACTGCAGCACTCTATAACATCACAGGCATCCCATTAACATCCAGATATCCTGAAGTCTGCTGGGGCATTTACCCTGTGCTAAGTCTGGGTTACTGAAGGGAAGGAAAAGCCAACTTTTATGTCTCTGAATTAGAAGAAACAATTGTGGTTTGAGAGGATATCAGTCCTTATAGTGAGTATTTGGATGCTCAGAGGGTGTCCCTTACTGCTTGTTTAGTGACCTGAGGTGGTGGGAAACTCAACCTCACTCAGCTTGGACTAAATGCTCATCCTTGTGGGAAAAGTGGATGAGTGCAGCACATGCAGCTACAAATACAGATGCTGTGAAGTTCTTGCCCAGTACCTGGCACGCAGAACCGAAGTTTTGCTTCTGAAATGCCAGTTTTGCTGTCTGAATGTTTTGCCAGAGCTGGGCTTTCAGGAGGACCTGCTGGTTTAAATAGTTATCTTCTATGACTAAAACACTGTTCACACCTATGGCTCTTGTTTGTCGCTGGTTGTAACCTATTTTGAATGCCAGAAAACAAACACCAAAAGAGCATGAGCAGAAAGTGAGCACTTATTTTTTAAAAGGTGCAAATATTCCTTTGCATTAGGTGAGATTTTTGCCCAGGTGAAATGAGAGAAACTAGCCAAGCACCCCTGGCACCAAGACTCCCCTGTTCCCACAGTAAACCCTGAGCCCCATTTGGAACAGTGAGTTACTGGGAGAGGGGGCAGAAGCCTAAATCTTAGGAGCAGCCACATCCAATCACTTGGTGGGGCTCAGACACAATGTGAACCAAGCATAACTATGCCCAGGACACACATAAAACAATACATGGTTTCCCCCTCCCACCCAACTAAAAATACATTGTATTTATAAAACCCATTTTCCCTATGTACTCTTTTTATCAAGCTTCAGCAGGAAGGAGAGGACTGTTTTTACACATGGTGTACAGACAGAAATACTCCAGCCAGTATGGGTGAGAGCTGGCAGTGTCACAGTGGGATTGAAACATAGCTGTGGCTCAGCCCTTGGAAAAAACCTGCCTTCTTCCTCCTCACTCCAGAGAATTTGCTTCCGAGCAGCTGTAATGTATTTCTTCCTTTTCTCCCAAATCAGGGGGTAGGCGAAGAAAGATGAAGCACATGTGCAAATGATTCAATCATTATCCAGGTGGCCCACTGATGAGGAGAAAAAGTTCATATAAAAGGTTTTGCTCCAGGGGCAGAGGGAGTGATCTCATGTGACTTATTTGTGGTTGAGTGCAGGCTACAGCAAGGCACAGACTAGGCCAAAATAAGAATTTTTGAAGGTAATAGGGTATACTTTTCATTCATAATGCACCGTGACATATTTGGGGTTCTTGTGGACTTTGTGCTACTTTGTAAGTTAGTTGCTTTTATAGCACAGTATGTCTGTACTGTGAGTAATCCAAGTAGGAAAATTGTCTGGTAATAGGCAGAAGGAGTTGTGGCTTGATTTGCCAGAGCTGCTTAGGGGCTGGCTTTTGGTTTGTGTTTTTTTTCCTTCCACTCAAAGCTTTTTCTGATTTTTCTGAAATATTTAAACTTCTCTATAAAAACTACCCAAAGAAATCCCACATAATAATCTAGTGATGTTCTTGTGTATTGCAAACAGCTGTGGTGGAAGGTAACTGCCCTATTTACTCAGACTAGGCATGTTATTTAAATGAGTATTTTTTCCCTTCCCATTGTAAGAGTTTCATTCATGGGCTGAATTTCATTTGTCTTGAGGATGCAGCTGGTATTTTCTATTCTTCAGTCTGCATTGTGCTGTCCAAGTCAATTTGTCCTCTTCCTGGTTCAGAGCACCTCCAGTAGTACTCTCATAGCTGCTGGAGAATACTACTTGAGGAGTTAATTTAGTACTCTGTAGAAAATATCTTTGAGTGTTTGGGGTATAAGATGCTGTGGGCTGCAGGAATTTTTCAATTGTTAGATTTAAAATGAAAGGGAGATGTAACTTGATAATAGAAGAAGTTAGCATACAGATTACTTTTGGAAGAAAAGGCAGGCTTGGCCTCAAGTTAGTTTTGAGGTAAGTGTTTGAAAAAATCTTACTGAAGAAGACACTTTGTGCTTCAATTCCAAATATATTCTAAGTAGCAGGGTAAAGCCTCTCTTCTTTTGAGCTCTTCATATCTGCTTCAATAAGCCTTTCTTGACAGGTTTGGCAATGAGGTCCTTCCCCTAAAAGGCAGGCTGTAAAAGGGTAGTAGTAATTATAATTTTAGCTCTGCCATTGATGAACTGTGGTGTGCTCTTTTCTCAAGAAAAGAATGAGCTTTCTTCTTGATGTGGAAGAGGAGAAAGGGTAACTGACCTTCTGTTATCTCCTCTTGCTATCCATTAGCTGTAGCCCAAGAACCCGAGTATTTGAAGACCTCTGACCCTCTGTGTCTCTTCACCCATCAGAATGTCTGGACATGGAAAGAAAAAAGCAGTAGCTGACAAACCTGGAACTGCATCAAGGAGAAGCAAATCAGCGAAGGCAGGTCTGCTGTTTCCTGTGGGTCGTGTCCATAGACTCCTCCAAAGAGGGAATTACGCTGAAAGGATTAGTTCTGGCGCTGCCATCTACCTGACTGCAGTAATTGAGTACTTGACAGCAGAGGTCCTGGAGGCGGCAGGGGTTGCTGCACATGAAAATAAGAAAACAAGGATCCTGCCCAGGCACATTGTGCTGGCTGTGAGAATTGATAATGAGCTGGACAAGTTCTGTGCCAATGTGACCATTGCTCAAGGCGGGGTTATGCCAAACATCCTTCCCCAGCTCCTTCCCAAGAAAGCTAGCAGAAATGCTGCTCCTTCTCAGGAATGAGATGGTAGCCAGTGACACTTGCTTTTCCTGGTCTTGTCTGTGCACTTATGGATGATGGGACTCAGTAGCACTAATTTGTATGCATTTTGCTTCTTTGTCAAGTATTTTTCCTGCTAATATTAAGACATTTTTAAAGCTTGCAATAAAGTTTCTAGAATGCAACACTGGTCTTCTTTTCTCAGAGATGGAGGAACAGAAAAGATTAAAAAAAAACTTTTTAACTTTTTTTCACAAAGTAAAATACATCCTTAATTTTGAAAATGTTACAGGTAACAGTTGTGAAGCAAGCAGAGGAGTCAAGACACACTGCTGTTTGTGTGAACTTTTCTTCTATCACAGATTCATAGTGCAATTAGTTCAGTGCCTCGGAGGTTGTTTCACTCTGGTTTAGAAGTTAGTAACCCTCTGTTTTAAAGCCTTATTGCTCATAAAACTATAGTGAACATCTGACTCTTTAGAGTGCTCCATCATGACACTAAGTCTCTATTATGGCAAAGGATACAGAAACTGGTGAAGCCATGTCTTCTCTCAACACAGATTACAAATTCAGTTTTTGTCCATAGTACAAATGAGTATGAAAGTTATCAAGAACTTAAGAAGGGGTGTACTTCCCCTTACTCCTCCTATCCCCCCCAATCCATCTTTTTTCGTCTATGAATCCATATACTTCTTTAAATTTCACAGTACATTCTGAGGTGGAAGGGACCACAAGGATCATCAAGTCCAACTCTTAAGTGAATGGCCCATATGGGAATAGTCATTTTTGCAGCTTTTTAAAAAAGTAAAATGACTTTTCCCTCTCCAGGAGCATTTAACTTACTTTGAGAGCATTAACAGCTACAGTTCCTCTCAAAGGAAATTTACTCTAGTGTCTGCTTCATGGCATGTTCCTCCTCAGAGCATATTCATTGCCTCCTTCCTCTGTACCAGGATGCTCTGTGCTAGGGCAACCAGAGGAGGAAAGGGTAAAGTAGAAGCTGTTGTTGGGAGAAATAGTTCTGAAGGGGTGTGAAACTGAAACATGACAACAGAGATGAAAATACTGTAAAAATAGAATGAGAGATATAGACCATGAAGGTAAGATCAGGATAAATTTCAGCAGGAAGTGAATATAAAATTTATTGTGTGAGGTAGCATTTCACAACAGTATAAAGAAAGAATTATTCCCTTTGTGGCAGGAATTACTGAGTGATATTCTTTCATTTATGCTATAAAGTTTGTCAAGCAAGAGGAATGTCAGGATACTTTCTGGCCATTCTTGCTGTGCATTTATACTTGATGTCACACTGACACAACAGAATCACTGATATTTTCTAGACGTGTTCTTCCTTCCACAGCACTTTTTAAAAGTGGATGCAACTCACTCGGCATCGAATGTTTTGCTGCTGAAGTGGTAACAGAGTTAGGGCACTTCACTGCTGCCTTACAACACATCAGCAGAAAAAGTATAGATACCAAGAAATATGGGGATTGAACAATGAGAAAAGTTTTTGGGGTTATTTTTTACTTTTTTTTCTAGAGGTGTTCCCAGTCTGAAAAGGAAAAATGCAGAGCTCGGTTTTGAACCAGTTTTGCAAAACGTACACTGAGGAGTACTTAAACATTTACTAGAGTAGCACTGATTGCACTGATAAATAATGATGCATTAAAATAAGCAGAAAACAAGTTTTATTTGACCATAAATTCTCTTAGTTGATTATAAGGTAAACTCTGTGAAAAAATATTACTAATCTATTATGGTAATTAATGTCATTATTTATTCTAAACATAGGGATTGGGAACAAATTCAAATATCCAGATCATCAGCATTTGACTTCCTTGGAAAGTTGGGGCTGTATCCAGGTTGACTAATATGTACTCTGGATGATTTTGAAGTATTTGTGAACAGAAATGCACAGCAAAACTTTGAGACTAAGTAACCATACCCTTTTTTCACAAAGGAGGAAGGTAGAAGGGTGCCTTCTTAGTAGAGTATATGCTTAGCTTCATACCCACGTGTAAGCCCCCGTTCAATAAAGCACTTGGTAAGTATGGAAATCATACCCTTAGGTGACTCACTGAAATGTAAGGGTACTGTTACATATGAAGAGAGCCAGAACTAGAGCTCAGAAATACTATTTCCCATTTTACACATTCCCTACTCAGCTGCCTTACTCCCTTCAGTTTTTGGCCTTTCTCCTAAGAAAACAGTATTTATGTCAGGACACCGTTTTCTTGCTTATCCATCTGTCATCTATTAACTTCATATCTGCAGTTCTAGGGAGATATGAAGGAGAGCTGAAACCACGAGCTGATTCCTACCAGTAACATGGAAATAGGTAGCTCTGTAAAAGAAAGAGCTCTCATATATGCCCTGACTGAAATAAAGGCAAAACATGAAATTATACTAATGAAATGGTAATAAAAACTGTCTTTCATTTAATACAAAATACTCCTTAAAGTACAATCTAACAGAAATAATTTTGCTTGTCCTGTTGACCACCAAAGTGCTCATTTACTTTTAAAGCAAGACATTAATTGCATGGTACTTCTGCACATGACTAATTCTCTTATATCTCATGCTACAGGTTTCACCTTAGCTCAGTCACCTGTAGCTGAGGCTGGCATGTAACAGTGCAAATTAAAGCAAAACAAAATTCAAAACATAGCTCCTCTGGCATCTCTCTTGTTACTGATACTGCAAAACACGTTTATCTTGATGTAGCGTTACTTTCCTAACTCAGTTATGGCATGGCATAACTGTCTGTCAAGGAAAATAGATGTTTTCAGTAACACCCATTAGAAAATGCGCGTACATGCTGCTCCACAATTCAATGAAGCTGTGGGCAGATGGAAGCATGGAGGTGGAATGATGCCTGGAAAAGCTCTTGTTCTTTTACCTGTCTAGAGGACTGGGTGCTGTTGACAGATGTCTCAGCTGGGCAGAGTGCTTGTAGTTCACTTTGAGCTCAAATCTGTGTGTTTATAAGCTTGCTATCTTCTGTCACCTTCACTTTCTTTGTAAGGAGAGGAAACATCCCTAGTTATGGCCTCAGAGAGTCTTGTCATAGTGAGTGCAAGGGATGCTGAACTCATCCATCACCCGAGCTGGGAGCGGGTCAAGCCCAGTGCACAGTGCAGCGGGGTAGGGCCGGGAGTGCCTCTGCTTTAACCATCCCAAATTTGATCTTGGCGTTGCCCTCTGCTGACCGGTCCCAATATTGCAATTCCTAAACACCCTTGTTCTCTTGGAAGTGTGTGCTCTATTACAAGTCATAAAATTGTGAATTTGAGTTGTATTTGAGATTATACACAGGCTGTGGAACTATGCAGACTATACAGAGCTGTGAAAATGAAGGAAAAGATGTGGTATAAGACTACCAGGTTATAATCAAAGGCTGGTTTTGGTGTTTGTTCACGTAGCAGAGTCTCTGGTGTAGTCCCTGGGGAGGTCACGCTGCCCCGCAGGGTGGGTGGCTGCAGCATGTCAATTCACTCCGGGATCCTGAGAGAAAATATGACTTTCGTGCTACACTGAATGAGGCTGCTGGATTTTGCTTCTTTTACAATGGGTCACATGTGATTGCCTGTCTGTGCTCTGAGGTCCGTTCATGTGTATTCTGCATTTTTGCCTTTTCTGTTGGAAGTTTTAGTCCATGTTTAGGTATTTTTATGGTTAATGTTTAGAAAGCTATATCCAGAAGCCTGTATTTATGTGTATGCATCTCCCCCATGCAGTAATCCAGCAGGTACTATCTGAACTGCTGTGTAGAAACCCCTGGGTGCAGAAGCTTTGTGGTAAAGATATGCAAATTATTTTTCTTTCGAGTTTGCTCTACATTCACATTCAGGCTTCCTGTATTGATCTCGCAGCAGGCTGCAGGCTAATAGATAGATGGCGTTTGGTGTACAAGGTTCTTTGCCCCAAAGAAATTTCAAAATTTAGGTGGTGAATCATAACCAGTTGTAAGATCAGTCATATTTTTGTTTATGCACTGTGGGAAAAGTAGATCCAGAAATGACTGGAGAAGGAGACTTAGCAGCTCCTTCTAGTTGTTCAATGGAGAAATCTGTCGGAGTGATAGTTGTATGGATTAAGACAGTTTATGCAGTCCAGCCCAGTCAAAGATATGTTTTTACTCTGTTTAATAAGGTAATAATAATAATGGCCCATCTTCGCGAACGAAGATTTTGGGAAAGGTCTTTTACCTTTCCAGCCTGCGCAATGGATTTTTTAGGTGAGACACAGCCTGCGCTGAACTGAGCCCACCCTTTAATCCTAAGGTTCATCTGCCGGGGCCAAGCAAGCTTGGACAATGGCAGTGAGGTCCTCAGGACGTAGGTTTGTTTAGAGTGACCTTCTCATAGATGGATGGCCACACAGGGCTAACGACCTCCATCAGGCCAGGAGACCGGGACTTGAACCCGTGGACGCAGCAGTGAAAGTCCTGCACGCTAACCACTAGGCCAAGGTAGAGGGGTGATAATTGCAATGTGTGAGTTGTCTGGAACAGGTAAGTAAGATAAGTCTTCAGAGGGATCTCCACATAAGCATCCAGTAGATATTTTGGGATCACTGCTTGACTCTAAAATTCCAGCAAATAAACAAACATTTCATTGCTATGTTTAGAATAATTAACATATCCATCTTGTAGCTGGACTTCATTTGACAGCCTAACATGCATTAGAGAAACTCGAATGGGATGCTGGCAGCTTCTGGCCAACCTGTCAGGCAGTTACATATCTTCTGCCCAACTGGCTATGGTTTTTAAACTCCAATGGGCAAATTTTCAATTTCTGCAGCTACTTCTGTCACATTACCTGCTGAGAGTTGTGGAGACAAGCAGTCAGCTGATGTGGTTCTAGTTTCTAGACAGAATTGCCTGTCATGCATACATGGCAGTTACCTCAGTGGCTGTTGGTCAGCCGTCATTGCCAATCATTTGAATCCTCTCAATGTGTTTTTAAAGGACTTCAGTTTGTGTGCAGTCTGAGTTCACAGGTCACAAATGAGCTTTTCCATTGATCCTGTAATCCATGTACTTTCTTTTCCATGCTGGGATTTTTTCTCTTGTTTTACACAAGCATTTCAGAAGCAAAGACACTAAGCTTCCCAGGACCGCCCTGCAGCTCTGGGAGTCAAGGGTCACTTCTCACAGCTGTTAGTGTGACAGGTGTTATCATGAATTAGAAGTATGTAAAGTGTAAGGGCTGGGCTCTTCAAGGTTGAAACTTCCACTTCTCCAGAAGCAGCCAGAGCAATTTCTATCTGAAGTATGCTAGACATTAGGAAAAAATTTCTTCATCAAAAGGGTTGTCACGTATGGGAGCAGGCTGCCCAAAGTGAGTGGTTAAGTCACCATCCCTGGAGGTATTTATAAGACATGTAGATGTGGCACTTTGGTATGTGATTTAGTGGTGAACATGGTGGTGCTAGATTAACAGTTGGACTTGATGATCTTCAAGATCTTTTCCAACCCAAATGATTCTATTATTCTATGTTCAGCAATACAATGGTACTAATCTTTCATCAAATGAAACATAGGAATAAACACTGCACCATGACATAACACTGAAGAGAGAAAATGCTGCTTGCAGCTATTTCAGAGCTGGGACTTTTGTAACTTAAGAGTTCAAGTGAGGTGTCAGTTCCCCTGGAAAATTTTTATGACCAAGAAAAGATAACTCTGCCTATCAGTCAGCACTTCATTCTCCCATTTGTCAGATTTAATATGAACCTGTTTTCATTTTAAGCTCACCTCTCCCAGCAGTATCCATCCATGGGCATGGATGGATGCTGCTGGGAGTGGTGAGCTTAAAATGAAGCATTTTATCATTCCCCTCCTCACACTTTCCTTCTTGCAAAGCAACCACCCTTTATTCAGAGTGCCATCTTTCCTTGACCTCTGCCTTTCCTCTCTGCTGTTTGTTTCCCTCTTTCTTCTCCTGTATTGCTCTGTACATGAAGTCTTACCTATAGTCAGCAGTGCAGCACCTCCCATGTGATAGTTCCTACAGCTCCTTATTCATTCCACATTGTATTTCTGTGCTCTCCTCAATACTATGATATTTGACTGTCTACAGTTACCCATTCCCTTTGCTGCAAAGCTGCAACTGGTTTTTCTTCAGTACATGTAATAACTTCCTTTCATTCATGTGAGCTGTATGTATTTTTTTCCATATGAGTCTTTGCCAAGACCATTCTGAATGCTGACTTTGTCCTCCAGCGCTTGTCATCCCTCCCAGCTTGCCATCACCTGAAGATTTAGTAAGTGAGTCTTCCCTGTGGGAGCTGAGAAGGGAGTAAGGCTGTCCAAGGCACAAGATCATGAAGGGACCAGACAGAGTGACATAAAACACCAAGAAGGCTTTCCTCTTGTGCTTCGTGCTCTGGCTCTTTGGTGAGTGGCATGTCGTGAGGCCGGGCAGCACTTGCTCCCCCACAGGTGACTGCATTTCCAGGTCCCTTGCTGTGCGCTCTGCTGAGCAATGCCTTGCTGAGCCCAGCTCCACCAGGCCAGGCTTTTAAGGTCCTGGGCCAGCATGAAGTGATTTTCAAGTCAAGTTAGGCAGCACGAAGGTGTGCACTCCTGAACATGCCTGCCTTCCTAGGAGCCAACAGAGCTGTCTCTAAACACATGCTCTAAGCTGCAGCAACTGGTTTCAAGAGTTGATTGTTAGAAAAAAAATTCCCCTGTGCAGCTGGAATGTGTTGCCTCTCAGTGTAATTGAGTGTCTCTCCTTGGTGCTTTTTATTACCAGAGAATGGATAAGCACCCAATTTACTCTTCTAAACTCACTCATTACTTTGTATACCTTGTCATGTCACTCTTGATTTGTCTCTTCTCTGGCTGACAATGGGAACTGAGCTTTCACCTCTTTTTTTATTTCAGAAATATTTCTGTGCTTCTAATTGTTGTTGTCACCTGTGTCTGCACTCCTCAATTTCTGTTGTGGGTTTTGCAGTGGGATGTCCATAAAGAGTTTCAGGCCAGGGATGACCTTTACATTTCAATATTTTTAATCTCTCCCATTTCACACATGACATTTGTATTGCTCTAGGGAGCAAAGATTTGCACTGAGCAGTGAACAAGAGCTCTTCCGTGCTTTTTACAGAGGAGTCACAGTTACTACAGGAATATGACTGAGGAACGTAAGATAGGTTCTCGCCTGCAAATTGCCACCTATTATTATCAGTCTTATTAACCAGTTTTAGTGCCCCAATAGATGTTATTCCTGAAACCTCTTGTGGGTGGAGAAAGCCACTGCTGATTGTGAGAGCACAGCATGAGCTACCTATGGTACAGTACTGCTGTCGTTTAACTTCAATTGTCTTGATCGCTTCCCCCAGTGGGATAGGGGAGAGAATTCAAAGGGTAAAAATGAGAAAAGTCATGGGCTGAGATAAAGACAGTTCAATAGGTAAAGCAAAGCAGAACATGGAATTCATTCACTGCTTTACATCAGCAGTGATGGCCATCTCTAGGAAAGCTGGGCTCCATCACTGCTAACTGTGACTTGGGAAGACAAACACCATTCAAACGTGTGTGTGTGTGTGTCCCTTTCTCATTCCCCCAACTTCTATTGCAGAGCACAACACCATATGGTCTGGGATATGTCTTTGGCAGTTGGGGTCAGCTTTCCCAGCTGTGTCGCCTCCCAAGTCCTTGTGCATCCCCAGCCTCATGGCTGGTGGGGTGGGAAACAGGACTTGAGGTTGTGCAAGCACTGCTAGGCAATAGCTAAAACATTCCTGTGTTATCAACAGTGCTTTGGTCACAGATCCAAAACATAGCATCATAAAAACTGCTATGAAGAAAACTCTATCCCAGACAAAACCAGTACAAATATTTATGCAGAACTGTGCAAAAAGTTATATTCTTCAGCTTTGGCCTCTGAGATGAAATAAGCTAGGAATGCCATTGCTGTGCTTTTGTATCATCTCATATTTATTTGCATTACCACAGTGCACCTCCACCACTTGTATTTGGCTTAGTTGTTTCTTCCAAAGGGATATCCAAGCTGGCTCCAAATACCTGAGAAGCCAGAGGAGCCAGCATCCCTTTGGTAGTCTTTCCAAGGGCTAATAATTTCCAACAGGAATTGACAACACACTGAACAACAGCAATAGGGTGCTGTGAAAGCACAAACAGGCCCTAACTGACCAGCCTCTCTGGGAACCCCACCCCACCAGCACCCTCTGCTCAGGTGGAGGCACAGGAGGTATAATACAGCCAGGTCTCGACCCTGTTAGAGGCTGAAATACATAGCATAAAATTGTACTCACGTCACAGAATAACTGAGGCTGGCAGGGACCTCAGGAGGTCTCTAGTCTGATCCCAAGCAGAAATTCAGACTAGGTTTTGTCTACTCTGGTCTTGAAAATCTTCAAGGACTGGAGACTGCACAACCTCTCTGGACAACTGGTTGCGCTGCCTGGACACTTCGACCTCTCTTGCTTCAACTTACGCCCATTGCTACTTGTCCTCCCACTCCACTCTGTGAGCAGCCCAGCTGTCTCCTTGATGACCCTCATAGGCATTGGAAAGTCTATTAGGTGTCCCTGAAGGCATCCCTCCTGCAGGCTGAACCTCACCCCTCCTCAGGGGTAAGAGATACAGTCCTCATCACCTTGGAGGCCCTCCATGAGCTCCCTCCAGTTTGTCCATGCCCTTCCTGTATTGTGGGGCCCAAAACTGAACAATCCACCCTAGATGTGGCCTAACAATTGCCAAGTAACTCATCACTTCCCTCTACCTACCAGCCAAACTTGTGTTAATACAGCCCAAATTGGGAACCTATCCAGTTAAAAACCCCCCAACCCCCCCACAAAACAACAAAATACAGGTTTCTCAGGGTTTGTTTTTAAAGACAAAGGTGTCTCCCCATCCAGTTCACGTGTGGCTGTGCCAGGGTAATTGAGAGGGTATTATGCCATGGTACTATGACTGAGTAGCCAAAGAGGAGACAGAAAGATAACAAAGGGCTTGAGGATGCCAATGCTGTGTTCAGGAATTGCAGCCTTGTTTGTATCCCCAGATTCTGGCTTTTACTGTGCTCTTTTCTTCCTAAGGAAGTAACTGCTTAGTACTTGAAGTTTTGTGCCCATAAATGTCTTCACCTACCAAAACACTCTGTGCAGTGCAAGCACAATTGGCTACACCACAGGTTTAAGTGTATGATTTCAGAGAAAAAGGGCAGATGTTCAGAATATCTCTCAAAACTACCTCATTTGTGCTTTATGACAGCCAATAAGGCAAGGCTGAAAAAAATACATCATTTGACCAAATAATGTCTGTATGTAGCAGCAGTACTTATTCCCCTTCTTTTAAATTGTTTTGGATTCATCAATCATCACACTCAAGCCCTTAGTTATTCAAAATAAGAAATAAATCATTAAAATGTCCATGATGATTTTAGTACCGTGTTGTTCAGGATGCACACTCTGAAATTCTGGGGAAATACATTATCTAGTCAAAAGGACAAGCTTAGTTTATGACCCTATTAAAGAAGATGTTATAAAATGCACTGTTGGTTTTGAAAATTGTCGATATTGAGATGATTGCTTTCCTTTGATTACAGCTGGCACCAGACAATGCTACACTCTAGCCCAATGAAGTCTAGGACAGGCTTCAGTAAGAAAGAGACAACAAGAAGAATTAATGATTGCAAATTTATTACATGGAACAGCAAATTCAACTGAGTCACATAATAGACAACCAGTGCAATGGGAAGTCTCCTTTCTTTATGTAAACCAAGTCATCAAGCTGGTAAATCAACCCATGAACTTCATATTCCATGGTATTCTGAAACAAATTAAAACAGTGTCATGTTTTATGTTGAGATGAATATGACTTAGTTTCACTTCTGTACATCTAGTCCTCCTCAAAGTTAGAAATTAAATAGCTTCAAATTCTGATACCAGAAGATTCAGATGTCTGAAACTTCAGTTAAGTGCCCAAATCTGTTATTTGTACTCAAACATGAATCCTCCCTCCTCACACGGTTCTTCTCTTCTCCATGTCCTAACTCTGCTGACCTTTTAGAGTATGGAAGCATGGAATGCATCTTGCAACCAGGTTGGCTCAGGGGGCTGAGCTGTGGATGAAATTTACTGCTGTACGTTAGGCTAGGGCATGAGTATAGAATAGTGGCTTCTACACCAACATGCTACTGAGCTATGAAACATTTCCCACACACATGTGGACCTAACAACAAGAACAGCTGCACCAGCTCAAACCAGAGATCCATGTAGTTCCTCATGTTCCTTTCATCTATAAGAAGCAACAGATTGCCCAGGACAATGCCTAAGACCAGAGCAAGCAAGTAGAAATGTTGCTCTACAACACTCCTAAATCTTTAGTTCCTTTCTTTCCAAAATAGTTTCATCCTGAATATACAGCAAGAGTATTCTTTACTTGTGGGGGTTTTTTGCAGGTTCTATCATAGAAAACCAAGCAAACAAACACCCCCCACCCAAAAACAACAACAACAAAAAAACCCCCAAACCAAAATGAAAGAAAAACCAACCAAACCCCTTTCAGTCAACAGCTGGAAATAATTCTTAGATTGCAAACAAAAATGGTGATCTTTTATTGTGGGATAAAAGGACTGAAGGAGGGTACACGGGTATATTGACTATATTGTCCATTTCCTAGTAAAGCTCACTTAGACCTTAAGTAGATACTTTCAAAGATGGATATGTAAGTGCTAGGTGATATTATTAGATCTCATTTTCTTCCTCCCTTACATCCCCAGCCCTGCTCTTCATAGAGAATGTTTACCCTCAAAAAGGTCCTAATTACGATATGAGGACCTGCATGTGCAGATTCAGTGTTAGGGAGATCTCATGTAGGATTGGGTGACTGAAGGTGGCTTTGAACAAAAAAAGTCTAGCTTTTGTGTTTCAAGTACCATTTACACCCTCTGTCTTTAAACTTTACAGTTTCTGTACCATTTCTATCATTTTGCAGAGGATGAAAGTTCCTTCATACTCAACCTTAAAGAGACAAGAAAACAATCCCTTTGTCAAGAGCGTACGCTCCAAGGCTCTGAGCCTTAAAAATCACATTTCTGTCAAGACATCTCCTAGTGACCATATGAAACATCCACGTGTGTATCTAGGTTTGTACTAGGTTTGTAATGCTTCTCAGTAACTCCTTCTGTCACGAGGACCATCATTATCGAAAAAATCAGAACAAATTCTTGTCACTTTTGGATGTCCACTTACCACTGCCTTTGATAGTTCTTCCATTTCGAGGCTGAAAAATATATTAATTAGATTACTGTGCAGAAGTACTAGATACCAGATTTATAAGCCCACCAAAATAAATCACCATCATGCAGACAGAGTACTGTATAAGAAGATTGCAGTAAGATTTCCTATATCAAATTTCAGGGGATCCATGCAGGGTGGGTTGTGCGTTTGAATTTGAGAAATATTCATTCAGCCTCTGTCCAAACAGCCAAAATTCTGGCTTTAATTATTCTCATTCAAGGTTTTGGTCTCAATCCCTTGGGGAATTGCACATGCCTAAGAAAGAATATACAAATACCAGCACAGAGAGAACCTGGCTGGACACACTTGAAGTAAGCTAAAATGCAAATGACAGTTAATTGGGACTCCGGTTACCTGATATGACCTACTTGATAATATTTTTAATTTTTTTAAATATGTTGGAGATATTCCTAGAAGTTAGTTTTTTGTTAATCAGTGTGTCCAAACCAGCTCATTTGGCATTAGACCATGTAATAGCTCAGCAAGCCAATGGGTGAAAGACATGAGAGAAATTATGATAATTTTGCTTTGGCTTTTCACTCTGTTATGCAGTGTGACATCGCTTACTGGCTGGACCTTTCAGGCCAAGTGGACAGTCAGCTCAGGCACATTTTATCTAATGCATTTACCATCAGTGCACCTTGGCAGTCTTGGAGATACAAGCCACATGGATAATTTGGTTCAAGATAAAACACTTGCAGCAGCATATCTTCAAACAAAAAAATGTGTGTAATCCATTACTACCCAACATCTCATTATCTTGGGGTTTTTTAGTCAGATCAGAGCTTTTTAAGCAAATGGCTCCCTCAGCTTTCAAGCAAGGGATATTTGGCTTCTACTCAAAACAACTGCAGTAAGAACTGGTGAAAGGAAACAGCTTTCCTGTTATATGGACATATATCATTGTCTGTGATTCAGAATCTTTAAAAGGTAAGAGATTCAGATACCCTGAAAAGGAAAAAAGGCCGTCCCAGAGTCCCATGACTGTCCTGTAAAATAAAACATAATAACAAAGTACTTTAAACTCAGTTCAATAGATCTGTTGACCGATTTTGGTACCATCATATCAGAATATTGATAATTCAAGCCTTTTTCAGCAGCATGCAAACAAGATGTTGATAGTCCCCAATGCCCATTCATCTGGAATGCTGATTAAAAATTAATGCCCAAAGGGCATTGTCAAGAACTTATCCATTCTGTCTAGTGTAAATATACTAAATTATCAAAATTAAAGATTCCCAGGGTTTAGAAAAGGTATAAAAGAAATCTTTACACATAGGGTAAGTATAAGCAGGGTCAGCACAGATCACTTCCCAACCACTGAAAAAAAACCCTAGCTGACTTTAAAAAAGCAGCAAAAGAAACAAGGAAAGGGACATACTTCCCTGCCCACTGCTACTTGCTTGTCTTCACATTTACATACCTTCTTTGTAAACTTCGCAGAAGCAATCTGTGATTCCTGCAAGCAGACAGTGTAAATTAATCAACGTGCCAGCTTTTCTTTGGTTTGGTACAGACCCTCTATTACTGATGAGGCTGGTGCACTCCATGTGAGAAGAGAGATAACCTTACACTTGTCACAGATATTGGAACAGCAGCAAACGGATCTTTCTAAAGATTGATTTCAAGCCTTGCCTTAATCAATGTTACTGCATTCATTACCATCATTCAATATGCTTCCCTAGCTGTACAGCAAAATGCAGTTGTGCTCTGGTAGGGGAAGCAGAGCTCACCCTGGAGCAAATGCAGCAGCTCTACTCCTCAGGCTTGAATTGTACTGATAGCTCTTACCTTGTTAAAATGTGGCTGCTCCTCACCTTTAAGACTGCCCAAGAATGATTGCTGGTTTTAAGCCTTCCTCTAAAATCTTTATTCTTCAGAAAATTGCTCATTTTTCTACTCAGCCTTACATCAAGGAATAGAAACTTTGCCCATGACTTCATGACTAAGCTCCTCATCTAACACACCCCTGAACTTGCAGCCTGGTTTGGGAGCCATCCTGCCCATGACATGGCTGCCAGGCTGCATGCTCACAGCCAGCCAGGAATGGGATGGCTTTGTGTGCCATAGGCATAGTTGGGTTTAGTTACTTGGGGTGGGCTTGAAAAACAAGCACATAAAATGAGCAAGGACATGAAGACAGGGGGTGAAAACAGGAAAACATGCAGATGGGAAACTGAAGAGAAGGAATTTTAAAGACAAAATACACAAGCAAGAAGGAGGGAATCACATTTCACAGAATCACAGAATATGCTGAGTTGGAAGGGACCCACAAGGATCATTGAGTCACGGTATGAGAAGAGGATTTCTTTGGTTCAAGCCTCAAGACAATTTATAGAGCAATTGACATCAACTTACAGGGCTATAAAACACTACAGAAGAAAAAAGTGCTTCCTCAATCAAGGTGCTTTAAGGATGCAAAGAAGAAGAGTACATCAAAGAGACAGTGTGAATGCTACCGTTGTTCTGATATGATTATTACATACCAAGCAAAGATAGAGACTGACTCATGACTTAGCCTGCAGTGTCAACTATCCTAGCTAATTTATAACAGTGAGAGGTTACTATGTGGGAGAAACATGGTGAAAACTGAGCTTCTAAACAGTGTCTTGGTTTGACTTTAGGCAAATGTTCAGTGAGGTGATTGTGATGTAGCTAGGTTTAGATAGCTCTTTTTGCTTTCTTTATAAGTGTCATTAGACATTGATGTTAAATAGTCTTAGTTCTCACAAAATATTTTAAGTTCCCCAGGTGGAGTTCAAGTCCCATTAATACCCAAATTGCCATTGACTTTGCCTTTCATAGTGCTTAGGCCTCATTCCTTCTCTTGAAGCACCACCTACATTCTCTACATAATCTATAACTCTAATTGAGTAATTTTTTTAAATTCACATAAATACAGTATGATGGTGAAAGTTGAAGTTCAGCTGAAATCAGTAGGATTTCATAACAGTTTCATTGGGTGCGCTACAAATAGACTCATGTTTGAGTCTTATATAGACACAAGATTCCTTGTGGGCTAAGAAAGTACAACTTCATGTAATAGATTTGATCAGCTGGGTAAAACTTTACATAGTTCTTTTTCCATATTTCACATTTATATTCAATCTTCCACTTCACTTAGACCACACCTAGAAATCATATTGCAGATATATAGCTGATATTAGTCATATTTTTTGAAAGGATATTTTATGAGATTCAGCTCCCAGTCTTGAGGGCACATAACAGAGGGTGAATTTTTTGAAAGGTAATAACTAAAATAGTAACCAGGAATAGGACTCTGTTCAAAGTTACCAGATGATTCTGTATGTTCCCTCATTAGCTAAGCTGTGGAAGCACAGGAGTCAATACCAAACTCAAAAACATTTATTAGACATTTATGACTGAAATATTAGAATTTTTTATACAACCAAGTTCAATATGACAGAGTTTTATGGTTGCTTTAGGAAAGTATGCTTGGAATTATAATAAGCTAAAGACACTGGCAAGAAGAGATACTGAAACACGTCAAAATACTTTCTATTTTTGTCTTGAACAATCTACTCCCGTTTTGAGACAACAGAGAACTCAAACTCCACAATTAAACTGGCCTTTTTAACATACCTAGAGGCTGAGTAAATTTTATGGAAAAGGTTCTTAATAGAGTGGTGATAATAAAAAAGTGATATAAAGCAGAGCTGACACTGAGCTGGGACCTAATATGACTGCACCAGCGAAAAAGCTATACTCAATAACTCCTCAATTTAATCTTTTTAATCTGAGTCAGAAACACAAAAAAACCCTCAAGCTCAAATAGACTATTAAAATTGGTAAAGCAAATCATACACCTCCATGTTCAGCATGATTTAAGTTATGCTATTGATCCAATTTTATGTATATTTTTAGCATATTTAACCCTGTATTATTAAAATGTGAGGGTCAGGTTTAAGTACTGACTGGCTGTAAGAGAATGTTTTGGTTCTTGAGCTCTGAATTGGTGAAAACCAGCAATTTCATATATAGTTTAATGTAGTTCAGAATTACACACAAACTACTAACAAGAAGAAATAATCTTTTATATACTCTCCTAGATCTCTTAAAACATTTGTTTGGAGAGAAATGTCAAAAAGTTGGTTTTGGAGGGCTTGCTTTTTAATTTTAAGGCGTGGGTGCTTTGAAACAAAAGCAATTACAGCCTACCTCATTTTTATGCATGCTGTTGAATATGGAATAACAGAGATCCAAAACAGAGCTGGAGATCTGAAAAAAACCCCAAACAGCACTTTAATACATTTACTGGAAGGATGTGGTGTACAAGTTTTCACAGAATCACAGAATCTGCCAAGTTGGAAGGGACCCCCAAGGATCATCGAGTCCAACTCCTGGCCCTGCACAAGACACCTCAAGAATCACATCATGTGCCTGAGAGAATTGTTCAAATGCTTCTTGAACTCTGTCAGGCTTGGTGCTGTGACCACTTCTCTGGGAAGCCTGTTTCAGTACCCAATTACCCTCTGGGTGAAGAACCTTTTTCTAATATCCAACCTAAACTTCCCCTGACACAACTTCAGGCCATTCCCTCGGGCTCCTGGTCACCACAGAGAAGAGATCACTGTCTACCCTCCTTCTTCCCCTCACGAGGAAACTGTAGATTGCAATGTCTCCCCTCAGTCTCCTCTTCTCCAGGCTTGATTCTGATCCCAGCACAATTTAGATTCACTAAAACCATTCAGAGCAGGGAAAGATCTACTGATGCTATTATGAGCTGAAAAACTAGTATTTTGTATGAGGAGAATACACACAATACTACTGTTGTCAATACAGTCTTGTGCTATAAAGAGACCTAAATCAACCTCTTACATTTAAAATACATTTTTCTATGCTAATAGTTCTAGGAATAGCTTTGGGGTTTGGCATTTTTAATCTATGCTCATTTTTATCTACAAGCATTTCAGCCAATCAATTCTATAATCTTTAACTGTATACTGAAATATACTGTCCCATACTCATTGCCACAGGAGAGTGGTTTGCTTATGCATGCAATCACATTAGATGAGAAAGAACTACAGCTCCAAAGGAAGTGAAGTGTAAGACACCTGAACAATGGACTCTGGGAACTGTTTTCCTCAGTTTTTGGTTTACAAAACTGAAAGATTTCAGAAAAAAAAACCCAGCACAAAATGTTTAAAATTTCCAGATACTTCCTGATCCTGCAAATATTTTTCTCTCCTCTTTGAAAATGACCCTTGGGCTCAATATCAAATGCAGTGGGGCTGAGCTTTCAGATACTGATTTTTTTTTTTCAAAGTGTTTGCAAGTTCTGGGCCAGAGGCACTAGAGCAGAAACGAGCTGTGAAAATTTCCTCTCACTCCTCTCTCCTCTGAGCACCCCAGAGAAAACCCATCAACCCACCAAGCACCCAGGGGACCGGACAGGACCTATAACTCCTGCAGCACTGTCCAGCATTGCTTCAGTGTTAGCTACGACTGGGATGGCAAGAAAAGCACTTTTTTTTCTTTCTCTAGGTCTGTGTTAGCTCCACAGGGAGGAGAGCACATACACCAGCAAACTCGCCCTGCTCTCCAGAGCCACTGGCTCTCTGGCAGAGGCTCTGCGACCAGCAGACATCAGTGCTCTGGGTTATAGAGGACAATTACTATGTCTGGAAGAGAGATCAAACACATTACTAGAGTCAATTTACCTGAGGTTCATTGGACATTTCCATCCACTGACTGAAACACAGTGCCAGTTGCTTTAAAAAGTAAAGATTAGACATTAGCAGTGTGTCTATCATACCTTAGGATCTGTGTTTTCACTGAGGGAGTCGGGACTGGCTGGTTATTAGCCTGCCCGGCTTTTGGTTACCCAAGTATCCTATTCTGCACCCTGATGCACATCACACCCCTGCCCACACCTGTCCCACCTACTTCTGCGAGCAGCAAAGGGCGCCAACCTCCCTCCTCCCCCAGGGATTTCATAAGGTATTCCCAGTCCGTTGCTCATTTCCTTCCTCATTTCCCTGCCACGGGGGAGTCTCGTTTCCCACCTCTCCCGGTCAGCCCGTCCCGGGTTGGACCGTCTCTGCCCTACCCGTCCACCGTGCATCGCTGTCAGACGGCAGCGACAGACGTACCTGGTTTTGGGGCAGCTCCACACCGTCCCAGTAGCGCGAGAAAGGCTGCGGGAACCCTGCGGGGACACGGCAGCGTTAGGATGCCGCGGAGCCCAGCCCCGACGGCGCCCCTCAAGGGGAGACGACCCTTTCAATGTTTCGGGGTTCTGCCGTGTTCCCCCTCTCCGCCCCCGCCTCTCGGTGCCGGGACGTACCTGAGCCCCGCGGGAGGGCGCAGAGGCAGCAGGCGGCCAGGAGCAAGGGCAGGGCAGGCGGTGGCGAGGGCATGGCCGGGCGGGGACAGACGGACGGACGGGCGGACGGGCTGCCTTTATGGAGCCGCGCCGAGCCCCATATGGAGCCGCCGAGCCAATGGGCGCCGGGGCGGTCCCAAGCACGGCTGCCACTGTCGCTCCCTCTGCCGGACACGGCGCTGCCACCCCCTGCCGCCCCTCTGGACCGGCCCGCCCGCGGAAGGTAAGCGTTAGACATCCCGTCCTCTGCCCTCTGGAACTCTCCATCAGAGCTGCTTTTCTGGAAGAGGTGACACAGAGGAAGGAGGGAGAGAAGAAAAGAAGACGCTATGCGTGGTCAAGTGACAGAGCTGCTGGTATTTTCATTTTAAGTAAAAAATTCAGTTTTGTAGTAGGGCTTGCTGAGTGTTTAAAAAATATTTCTCCTCGTGACAGTTTGGAAAACAAAATTTTCATTCTAATTAAAAGGGATGTGAACTTTCATATTGAACAAGTCCTGGCCAATCTTACTACATTTACCTTCATGTGAAATAAGGAAAGCCATCCACCTCTTATTTAATTTCAGAGTGGATATGGTTGTAGACAGGACATAGATCTGCTCACAACAGAAAGTGATTCTCTGTTCTTCCCGATTTAATCCTTGGGTTTGACTATGGAAAACTTCCTAGGTTTCTCTGTGAGAGTTCTCAGGGTAATGCTTTCTAAACAGGTCACAGTCTGAAAAAGGCAGAGTCCTCCCAGACACTTTTTTCATAGACTTCGGGTGTGCTAAAGCAAATACATAGTCAGTTCTCCAGCTTCTAACATATCGGAATTTGATGATCTTTAAAGTCCCTTCCAAGACCCTAATCATTCTATGATTCTCTGTGCTAGAGATGCTTGGGAGGCAATGGCTCCAATGTGGGATGTAAGACATAAAAAGCTGCAGAAGGTATTATTGTCACAGCAGCCCACCTTATCTCATAATGTCCCTCAATGGCTGTGCTGCACACTAAAAGGATGACGGCAGGACTGTTCCTGGTGGAAACATTTCAGAGCAGTGAGAGAGGAGATGCACCTGCTTTCTCACAAAGAAAAGGGGAGCCAGACTTCATGTGACTTTGTCAGCTGCACAGCTGTGTGTCCTGAGCACATAAAGAGGTGTAGGAGGAGCCGAGTGACCCCAGCATCATTAGTTCACCCTTTGTTCCTTCTCCTGGGAGAGAGAGGTCTTCGCCTCCTCAGCCCTCTGGGGGCAATAATCTGAGCGAGAAGCTCTCAGGAGAGATCAGATATTCCTATAGCAGACACTCAGCTGTCAGCTTTTCACTGTTTTAACTGGAAATGGGAGTTTCAAGACAGGATAGTATTAGAAAAGATTATTCCCTCTGACTGTATAATTTTTGTCCTCTGTGGGAGCTAAGCAGATTGCAGCAAGTTTTGTGATGATGGTTTCCCACAGCAAATCCTCCCAGGCTTTCAGTAACAGGGAGATGCAGGGTTCCAAGAAGCCCATAGCTCCATTCTGCAATGACCCTGCTTTCTATCCAAGCCCATGAAATCCTAGAGTGAAAGGAGGATGGCGATTTATTTTTCATGGCAGCAAGAAGCAGGTTCGTGTTTGGTGTAATTTCATTTAAGCCAATGTAGTCACAGAAATGTGAAAGCAGAGCTGAGTGTGAGCTGAACACATCAGAGGTAGACAGTGAGAGAATATACTCTGAAGGATTGTACATTTTCATATTAACTGTCTTCTTTCTGTCTTTTGACACTTTAACCAAACTGAAAATTATTTTTCACCAACAGTGTTTCTCTTGCCATGCTTATCACAGATTTTGCATCCAATTCACTGCCATGCAGCAGAAATGCAGGATCATAGAGAGTCATTATAGATTCACTGTTTGCTACTATTTTTTTACTATTAGCATATGAGATAGCAATACTTTTAAATTCTAAATATTTTCTACCTTTTTCTAGAGAATACTATTAAATTATTACCAGATTAAGATTGCCACTGATTATTCACTGTAATGGGATGTGGTTCTCTGGTTTCCCTGTCTGGTAAGAAAGGCACAGTCTGTTGCTTTCTTTCTCAGGCAACTCATTATCTGCTTAAATTCCCACTTCTTTCCCACGCAGCCAGTTATATAGTAGACCCTTTCAAAGTATTTAAACATATCTGAGTTTAGTAGTGGGATTTTTTGTAATAGCATAGGGAAAGAGGCGTGTGATCATGTTGGGTGGGTAAAATCTACCTCTCCCTGACATAAAATACTGGATGCTACCTGAACCTTTCCTTCTTCCTTCTCATGCACAATAAACAATCTGCTGCTTTAATTCACCCTTTCCCAGGGAGTACCCTATGTGTACTCTGTGTCTTCCTTCAGCAAATTTCGTCTATATGGTGGTCCAGTGAAGCCTGTGGATTTGCATCACATGAGGCTTATATTTAAGATGAGATAAAAATTAACTCAGTCAAGTTCCATTAAAAAAAAACCAGTACAACCTATCACCAAACTGAAAATAGTATTTTATCACAGTCTGTGCAGTATGAGAGAAGAATGGGAAAAGTGTTTAAAAACAAAATTTCAAAGAGATAAGGATGTCGTATTATGAACACATTCAGCTTCCTTAAATCAGAACTTCCTCTGCTGCTGTACATTTCATTTCAAAGGTGTCAGCTAAGATGCAGCTCTCCCAATGGATATATCAACACCAAGCCACATTAATGAGCCACACTTTTACTGCACAAATAAAATTTCTGCTTTAAGGTCTTGGGCTCCTCACGTAAAGAGAGAGAAATAGGGTGAGTTTCAGTGCCCACAGTGATTCACAAATGAGTTAAAAATTAAGCTTTAGTGGGGGGTCAATGAGGGTTTTTTATGGTAAGGAGGCTTGGCATATATTTAGCAGCAGCAATATTATGACACCCATAATTTTAGTATAAAACATGCTGTGATTGATAAATTAATAACAAGAAAATTTGGCGTCAGTGGGTAAAAAGGGTGAAGGGCTTTCTTCCTTTTTGTAAATGATCTCTGCAATGAAATCAGCAGTTATCACAGACAGCAAGGACAGAGCCTGCAAAATGGCATCCCAGCTGGCTCCTTCTGCTTGCTCATGCGTCTCCCCCTCCGCAGCTCAGCAGTGCTCGGTACAAAGCCTTATCCTGCTCTGAGGGCTTTTTATACCTCACCCATGACCTGTTTGGAAAGATGAGGAAACCTGAAGAAACCAGAGGGTATTTATTAAGCAAACCTGCCACAAAGCCTGCAGAGATCTCCCACTACTCATCTTCTATTAAACATGACAGTGCCTACTTACGCTGAATACAAGGCTGAGTTTAGTGTGTTGTTGTACTTTACAAATATAAAGCCACAGTCTTAAAGTTGAGTACGCCAACAAGTAGATATTTGAAGGGGATCAGTAAAAGTCTGTCTCACAGAGTAGGAGTTCAAAGACAAGAAGTTAACCAAGAGCATCAAAATGGAGAATGGATGCTAATGGGGAAGTTAGGAAACTACATCAGGAATCTCAACATTTGTACTCTTTTGGATAGTTTCTTGTTTAATTTCTTGGAGAAACATGATTTTATGTCTGCTACATTGAGACAGAGAAGTATAAAATCCTTTGAAATGAAGCAATTTGCACCTATCAGGTTGTGCTGTGTGGAAGTAGTACTGTGGCAATGGGCTACACTGAGCTGAAAGTTCAGTATAATTAGTACATGTCAAGACATTTGAAAAGATCTTCAACCTAGAACTCTGACTTGGCCTAATTTTATTCGGTGTTGCTCCAGCTGGACAAGGAAGCAGTATGTTCTTCTGCTTAGGCAACCCATGTGATAACTCAATCAATATCTGGGGTTGAGCTTTCATTAAGGATTTGTCCAGAATGATGTCACAACAAAGTACATGCTAACTGCTCTGGTGTTGGGTTTGTTGTGGGTTTTTTTTCAAACCAGGGAAAGCCCGCTAGTTAAATGATGTAAAATACGAAAGGACAGAATGTCTAGAGGGAGATGGTAAGTGGGTGGATGGATGGCAGACTCCTTCTTTTCTGGTGATACAACTTAAAATAGACAGTGTTGCTGTGGAAACATGCCTAAATGGTGCAATGCTTCCAAATGCAGGGTTGGGGTGTCCCTTTTGCTAAAAAAAGAAATAGTGATTCTCAGAGACTCTTGTGAGCTGAGCCTGAAGATGAACAGAGGATCTAGTGCCCTGGAACAAGTACTGACAGCCTAAGAAAAGGAAAGGTTTGGCTCTGAATGGTCAGAAAAGATTGTATGGAATAAGAATTTATGATGTTAGATGGCAAGGGGAGGAATGCTTAATACAGTTGATCTGGAATACCCACAATATTTATAAAGGAACTGAGAAAAGAGTCCTGTCAGTAGGATCTCTGCTACAAGATGGTATCCTGAACCACCAAAAAACTCTGCTTTTTGAGATAATATTTAGTTCACATTTGAAAAACACATCTTGCCTTGGCTTGCTCATTTTTTATTTCATTTCATCATTTTGAGCTCAGTTGTAGATTTTGCAATTTAGAGCAACATCACCTGAAAAAACACATCATGATACTTTCTTGAATGCTACAGTGATGGATATAGAGCATTAAACATTAAACAACAATTACTTTGTTTGAAGTATAAAGCTGGCACCTTCAGTATTGCCATTTATCAAATACCTATTGCAATAGCAACAGTGACTTATTCATTTAACTGTGTACTTTGTAACTGAGTATATTATAATACTTGTCAGAGATTGTCTGTGAACACAGATTTCATCTTGTTAATCTTCTTTCATTTAAGTTGAATACATAGCAAGAAGATGTAAAATCATTCTCCCTCTTTTTAGATGAAGAAACTCCTGGAGATAAGCCATAACGCTTCTCATGGTTGAGCTATCATGGCCAGTGCTGACATAAGGTTTGATGAATGGCTGATGGTCATGCAGTTCCAAAACATCAACTGCTCTTCGAGTGAGCTGAATAAATGGAGAAGCTGGTTGATAACCATCAGTTATACTTTGGGGGATGTCAAAGCTTTACATTACATGTTGAAATAATCTTATACTCTCAAGCCTTTTCCTTGTAGTAAGGCTGAAAGCTGTGTCAATAAAACTTTCTGTTTACCCAGCCCCTCATATTTTCAGGGCTCTTCTTGGTGGTGGTTGCCAAAGCTGCTTAAAATACACTAATTTTAGAAATAAGAATTTTCAAATAGACAATCTCCCACGTGTTCTCACCTTAGTGAGAACAAGATTTTATTGTTGCAGCCCCAGACTGACTGTGGACTAATATCTTGGGAAACATTAAGCTGAAGGAAATAAAATTTACCAGAGAGAATCAAGGCAAAGGTAGGTCTTGTGGGCCTGATGTCTTTTTTTCAAGGGCAAGAAACTTCAACATAAGTTTCAGTGACTGAAGAATTCTGTTGACCTTGGTATTGCAACTCCAAAGGCCTGTTCTTCTAAACAATCCAACTTCTCCCTCTTAATTCTTCCTCCTATCCCTATTTCTGTCTACATGTTGACTGGGGAACTTCCTTCTCCCTTTTTTTTTTTTTTTTAGTATTGTGTCATGCAAACATGTATGGTGAATTACAGGACACGTGGTAATATCATTAACTCTCATTCAGGAAGGCAGCAAAATAACCCCCTAAAAACACAAGACATTTTCACTTTGTGTTTCTCTTTTTATTTTTAAATAAAGAATCAAGGAAACTATGGACTAAGCTCCAGATTCTGTAAAATGATAGACCCTTAATTTCCACTGGAAACAGTCAGACATAAATAGCTCCAAAATTATTCTTGGTGGAGGAGCATGCCCCCAGAGGACCATAGTCTGGAGCATAGCACAGAGGCTGCACCGTGCAGGAGGACGTGTGCCCTCCCTGGGGAGTGACTCCCTGTTGCCAGAGCACAGTCTGCCTTTGCACTGCCTTGGCCAGGAGGACATGCCAAGAGCTGTGAAGTCCCAGCACTCGCTGACTTGCCTTCCTCAGTTTGGATTGTAGAGCGATGCCTGTCATTTTAGGATAACCCCTCTAGACTTGCATCTCCTAGAATTTGTGGCACAAACATTTTTTTCTTGCCTTCACGAGAGTGGTGCTGTTCTTAGTTAATTATGGAGCTACTGGTATACGGGAAACAAATGTTCAAATTTCTCCTGATAGATACCACAACTGCCACCTCCCAGGAGCCAGCCCCAACCAGCAAGTTATACATTATTTTAAGCACTCAATATCCCTGTGAAAGATGTTCCACTTAATGTAAAATACTCTGATCCTACATGCATTCATTAGCAAATGGAACCCGGGTTCTGTGCCTGCCTCCACCTCTTTTTTTATCCTCACACTCCCATGACCCAAGTCACCCCTCATCTTCCTTAAGGTATTTATTTCTGCTTACCCCAAAACTGATCAGTTTTCTAAGGCGGTGATAATCAAACAGAAGACAACAGCTCTCCCAACTCTTGCTAATGTAGCACCACTGGTATCAGGTCAGTCAGGAGTTGTGTCTTACCATGTTGTCCTCATGTGTTTTTTCAACATTTGAGAATGTGATCTCAGACACTGGCAAAGAAAAGTATTGGCTTAGAGTAGCACAGCTGTCTCCACCCAACACTCTCTTTTGAGAAACAACGACAAAAAAAATCCCCTTAAAAACCTGGTTTGCTTCTTTATCTGTGCCCAGAGCAGTTCTGGCACTCTCTGTCTGTGTTGAGGCACAGAACAGTGCATGAGTACATGCAGCTTGCCCTCACTGGAGTCTAAGTCACAGATGCAACACTGTACCTGCAGTATCACAGCAACTTTGTCACCTGGAAATTGTATCTTGGTGAATGCAGCAGGTGAACTTAAGACTCAGCTGCTTGCCAGTTTGACTCTGCCAGCTATAGAGAGAAATGAAAGTTGGTAAATCCAGCTGTCTGATTCAGGCTATGGGGAAAGGAGAGGGTTAAAAGAAGGTAGCAGGTTACTTTGAAGTATAGTATCTTGTTTTGAACACTAATTGATTAAGTCAATTTTCTTAATTTCTCTACTTTGGAAAACACCCATAACTGGGACTTAAAACTCTATTGTTATTTCTGATTTTTATTTAAAGAATTGACTTACCTCGATACATTGACATGATAATTTGCTTTTTGGCTGCACTCATTTCGTGACCTATATAATTAATTTTGAATCATTGAGTTCAATTTTAATTGCCATTGATTTGATAATTAAATGTAGTTCTTAGCTGCTCTAGCCCAGTCCTAGCAGCACGTTTGGTTCATTGCTATTAACAAACCCCACAAAGCTGTTTTTCCTTTTCAAACTGTCAGCTCAGAGTTAGTGTCTGAAGAATGCAAGATAAATTAGATGGTTCAGCTAATGACCTACTTACCTCAGTCTATACTTTTTGTGTCCTCCTCAAAGGGCAACAAATGGTGTAATGATATGAAAAGATTTAATAATTCCAAGGCACTTATCATGGAGTAAAATTTGCTTCTACCCTGAAATAAGAAGAGAACTTGGTCTTCAAATGAACACATCTAATTTGCTGCTTATGGATCTAATCTTGCCCCTACTGCAGCCAGTATGATTTTACTACAGATATCAGCCCTAAGGCCCCCCACTCTCTCCACACACCTCAGTCATTTCTACGCACCAGCTCTGTTTGACATGCACTTTATAGGTCATTGCCAGTTGAAATTGCTTTATATAAAAAATAATCCAGGAAATACATACTACTTTATGTATTATATTTAGGCCATATTAGCAAATCCTACATCTGTATGAGGCTGTATATTCTTGTATTCCTTGGCCTGATTTTTTTTTTATTTCTGATGTGTTTCTTAATGACTATAGAGGCCACAAGGTATTCTATATGTTCTAATTTATATCAACCAGAACTACATTTAAATAAGCTCCCTTATGTTCCAGAAAAAGAATCTGCTGGTGACTATCACATCTTAATAAATGTATTACATACCAAAGATGCCATGTCTGACCAGCTGCAAGGCAAGATACTTGTACATAAGAGATCTCCTTTAGTGATCGATTATGCCTCAGAAATACAGTCATGAAGCAGATTGATGAATTCACTAATAATGGCACTGCACTAGGAAAAGCATGTCTTCCTGCTGATTTAAATAAGATTTGTTCTTCCTGAGTACTTGATGCTGAACCAAGTGACTTGTCTTAAGGTCAGCTCTTAAGGAAACAAAGCAAAAAGGGCTACCAAGACTAATCCTAGTAATTGGCATGGGATTAAAACCTGAAATAACACCAAAGGGTGAAAAATAAACATAGTGTAAGTTGAACAGTATTGGCAAGCCTAGGCTTCTGCTGAATAGGATAAGCTTGGAAGGTCAAGGAAAATGAGGATTCTTTCAGTGTGATTAGGCTGGAGTGTTCAAATACAAACTGCACTATGTATGATTACTTATCTTGTCCACAACAGGGGCTCATTTAAACATTTTTGCTATGCTTAAATGCTATTTGGAATTAACTCATACCAAGAGCAGTCAAGACAGCCTGCCACTGACAGATAACAACTTCTAAAATGCTTGAATGTGTTCCTGCAGCTCAGATGTCCAGTACCACCTCAGTCCTCCCTGACTGGCCAAGTTGCAAATGCTAATCTCTTGCAAGTAAGACTCTTCCAGGAGAAATGTCAAACCTGGAATAGAGATATATAAGACATATTTTATTAGGACATACAAATCTTTTTTTAATGGCATAAACACTGAACATGTTATTAAGATGAATTTTTTAGGTTTAGGCTCATGTCCTTAAAGAAAAAATGGATGCATCACTTCCATTGGGTACGGAGGCATATCTCTCAAGAAGTCACTCTAGAATGTCCCAGAGAGGGGAGGGTGACTTTTCACCAACTCAATTATCCTTTGCATTGCTCTGACAATGTAAAAGTTCTCTAGTATTAAGAAGAACTCACACTCAACTGTTGACTTTTCTGCCTATTTAAAGCACTAAACTTAACAGTTTAACATTATTAGTAACAAGAATCCTGTCGGCCTGAACTAGCAACTGCATAATCCAACAGTACAGTTGCCTATGCAACACATTCTTCAACTTCATCAGACACTTTCAGGCCCAATTACTGACAACAAAGCTTATTAACTGTGCTTAGTTTGGAAAATTGGTTTCTTTTGTACTGGATTAATTATTACACATGTCAGTAACAACATACTTGAAAGGTTAAAATTCTTGAGCTGAGACTGATAATCTGGCAGGAATTAGTTCCACAGCTGGAGACAGCTTATTAATAAATCTGCATGGCTGCAGTTGTAGTCATCGCTCTGAAGCCTGAAGAAAGGAGCAACTTTCTAGGCTGTTCAAGACTCAAACTGGTGACAGCCACAGATTTCCAACATGCTTTGCCAACAAAGTAACTGTCGCTTATCACCATTTCTACTTCACAGGTAGAGGAAGGGAGGCACAAGAATGTGGTGTCCCAAGGTGCTGTTACAAACAAACATAGAGTCAGGTAGAGAATTGGTTTTCTGATTACTGGCTTTTGGCCATTGGTTCCCAGTGAGACCTACGCTTTTGCTGCCTCACTGAGGGCTAGCAGCCTTCAACATAGCACTGAACACATGGCTGCTAAGACATTTGCTCCAGAGGTTGGCCGTGGCATCCATACCAACAACATCATCCTTGGACTTACTTGGTTGGGCTTTAGCATAGTGCAGCATGGTAGTCAAGTCTGAAAATGCATGGATCAGAGGCTCTAAATCCTCCTCTAACAGGGAGGAGTGCACTATGAAACTGCAAAATGTGCCCAAGAGGACTTGTTTAAATAGTTGTTGAAAAGAGACCCATCACCAGCACTTGGTTTTGATGGGATTTGTGGGTATCAGAGTCCAGCAGGTGAGCATCTCTCTGGTCCAGTGAGGAGAGTGCTGTGTGCAGTGACTGTGTGTGCACTACTACATCGTGTCTTTGGGGGGAAAGGAGCCCGGGCAGGGCTATGGGCTGCACAGCAGAGCTCAGACACCTGCCTTCTCACTATTGCTGTTCTTCCCATGTTTTACGGCACCTTTCCTCTCCTCCTGGAGCCTAAACCCCCCCTGCGTCTGCCATGCCGGGAAGAGGAGTATTAAAGGTCTTTTCCAACGAAAATGATTCTGTGATTCTGTCATTTTCAGGGTTTTTTTTGTTGTTGGTGGTGGGGGGGGTTGTGGGTTTTTTGTTTGTTTGGTTGGTTTTTTTTTTGTTTTTTTTAAACACGAGTCTTAGGGACCTATTAAAGGTTTTTTGAACAGTAAATAAAAAAAAAACAAACTAAACCAAGCACACGCATACACGTGTATTTACGCGAGTCGGGCTCGCACGCCCCGCTCCCGCCAGGCCGAGGCGAGGCGAGGCGGGGACGGGAGGGCAAGAGAGGGAAGGACAGAGCCGCCCAGCCCGTCCTCCATCCCTCCCCCTCCCGCCTCTGGGCGGCCGGGTGCGGCGCTGCATCTTCTCGCAGCCGAGCCGAGCCGTTCCTGTGGCGGCCTTCACCTTCCTCCCCTTCCCGGCGGCGGGGCTGGGGCCTGCCCGCGGCCTCGGGAGGAAATGGAGGCGGTGATGGCAGGGCCGGGCGGCGGCAGCACGGGCTGAGCGGGCCCGGGGAGGCGCCGCCGCCGCCCCCAGCCGGGCGGGGGGGATGTGCCGGCAGCCGGGGACGCCCGAGCGGGCCGGCCGTGCCGCCGAGTGAGGCGGGACCCCGGCGCTGCGGGGAGCGGCGCTGGAGGGCCGGTAAGCCGGGGAGGGCCGGGCAGGGGCCCGGGCGGGGGAGGCCTGGCGGCCGGCAGCCCCCGGGAGAGGCTCCTCCGGCACCCCGGATCGGGCGAGGAAGGCGGCGGGCGCTGCGGACATGGGTTATCCGTTCCTGCCGGGGGTGAGGAGAAGCCCGCCTTGCTTCCTCCTCCGGAACGGGAAAAGTTTACGCCTCTTCAGCCCAGGTCCTTGCGCCCGGAGCCGGGGCTGGGGGCGAGCATTGCCTCGGTTCGTCCCCTGCCTGTCACATCACGGCCGTGTCTCGGCTTCCTGGCGGGGACCCCCTTGTTTTTACGGAATGAGTGGAGCGCCCAGGAAGCCCCGACGCCGGGGAAAGAGGAGCTGCTGCCGTTCCCGGCTGTGAAGAGCGTGGGGTGCCGGCTGGAGTGGGAGCTGGTGTCTGTCAGACAGGGCCCGGCGTGCTGGGGTGGAGGAGGGTCCCGTTCCCGAGCCTGCCCCGGGCCGAGGTGGGTCACGCAGCGGTGCAGGCGCTGATGCTCCTATAGTTGATTCCCATCCCGCTGACAGGTGACCTGTGCGTTCGCAGGGAGGGCTCCCCTCTCCAGCAGGAGCTGGAAGAGCAGAGCCACGGGCCTGTTCGTGCCGTCGGGAGGAGAAAAACCTTAGGAAATTACCAGTTTCCAGAAAGGCCTGGTATAATGTAACATTGTTTAGTTGCACCACACAACTTGCCAAAGGAGCCTGTGTGACAGATTTTGATCCAAGATTTTTTTAAAGTGTAATAAATTAGCCAGATCTCTCACCTCTAAGATAGCACAAAGGAGGCATTGATGAAAATGGATTAGTTATCCCAGCTAGCTGTTGTTTGGCCTTTATGACCAGTTCCATTTCAAATGACATCATTAGTCATTTGCAGATGGGCAAGCAGTTGGGAGTTTGGGACTACTGGCATGCTGCTGCCAGTCATGATTCCTCCAGGCACTGTCCTGCCAAGGAGCCCCAGTCCAAGCAGCACAAGCTGCAGAGCAGAGACCGTGCACCGAGTTTTAATGTTGCTTAAATGTTCTGCACTTTATCCCATCATTCCCATGAAGACAGCAGTCTTTGGCAAAGAATGAGTGTTTATTTGAGGTAGCAGGTTACTCGTGAGCCACGGGTCAAGCCTGAAACTCTGTGTCTTGATCTTTGGTTCTTATTTGTGTTCGCGGTCCCATTTTTTTTCTCTTGCAAAACTGGCATCTGGCTAACCTGAGGGTTATGTGACAGTTTGTGGTAAGTAGCCCTGAGAGGGAAGGACAGAGTAATGGATGGAGAGAGGAGTTTTGGGGATCCTGTGCTCCTAAAAAGTGTAGAATTGTAATAAGCGGGAGAAGGAGTAACTGGAAAACTCACTGTGTATTTCATTGTGAGCAAATGGACTACACCTTCAACATGTTTTTTGCTTCTTCTACTTGTAAAGAAAAAAATGTTTTAGACAACAAGAAGTAAAAGACACTTTTGGAAGCAGAAGGAAACTATTATAGAGAAAAAACAGTAGCTAATACATGTATTCATTAGAAAATAAGTAACAGGAGAGGCAACAGAAATACAGTAATATCAGAATAAAGCAGGAAGTGCAATTACCCTACATGAAAACAATAAAAATATTAAAGAAGGTAGAGAAAGGGAGACATAAACACATTATTAAAAAAAAATTACTGATCATTGCATTTAAGTGAGTGTAATGGTTGAGGTACTCCTATATATAATTTTGAATAGTCCTGCTTCTTGAGATCAGTGATAAGCTGCTGATACAGATGTAGTGTAGGATGCTGGAAGTGAGTAACAGTGCCAGGCATTGTAGTTACATTATGAGAGATCCTCTGACAAGACTATTACTTTGATAAGTATGGTTGCAGAGTTGCTGTGTGCATAAAAAAAAAAAGTAGACAAAGCTGCTTTACATTTTCCTCTCAGCATCAACATATTGAAAGGTAATAGTGGTGGTTGTTATGGATGTGACTGCAATTCTACCTCCTTTCTGGTCTCTGAGTCCAGAGATGCTTCTGGGTGATTTTGGCTGAAATGTTCTATCCCTACAGCACAGGACCTGCCAGCACAGTCCTGTGTATGCTAATTGCTTTTCCCATGTCATTTAACGCAATTTCTTAGAAATCCAATACATAAATTACATAAGGGGATATAGATCAATAGGCCTTACTGAATGGTATGCATCCATCACCATTATAAAAGTGGGCAGACTAGCAGGGATGCTATGAATGTTGGAGGCTGTTTCTACCCTTCTTAATGCAGAACAAATATACTGAGTTGGACAGAAAGGTCTGGCCCAGACCTTTCATTATATGTCTGAAAAGCCCATAGCTGATGGTTAGAAAGAAATTTCCTCCTGCAGAGTGTCCTAAGTCTGCTGCCTTGAACTGAGGTTCCGTTGTTTTTTGAGTGTTGAATGGTTCTCATGGTTTTAGCAGAGCTACCTAAAAACAAAAATGTCATTACTACATTTTCGTGTCTTGATATCTGATCTAAATTTCCCTCATCTGTGAGAGTTGGAAAATTTTTCAAATGATCATTAGTCTGAAAGATAAATATCAGTGCTTAAAGTGTGATATGGTGGATGTCATGGCAGACTGAAAAATGAGGACCTTTGAGACCTAGTGGTTGTCAGCATGAATCTTAGGGCAAGTTTTATACAAGTGCAGTGGTAGACAGAGAATAACTTTTGAACCACTTAGGAAGGAGGTCAGTCCTCTGGAATTCGTGCATGCTCAACTGGCAGTTGGGGAATTGCATCAGAAAACAGGCGATGACAAACGTTGTCTTCATGGAAGTCACAGCACCTGTAATTGTCCAAAAGACAGTTGATGCATCTTTTTAAGACAGTTGATGCATCTTTTTACCTAAGTGCGGTGCTTATAGGAGAATGAAACCATAAAAGAGGAGGGAAAAAAGGACCTTTCAAAAACCAAGCTGAGAAAATGAAATTAGGCCTGAACACTGCCATCCTTGCTAAAAATTATGATTTTTTTTTTTTATTGGTGATATTCTGCTATTTTCCTCTTCTTACCCATTTTGCATACACCCCTCTGGTCCTAAATCTGTTTTGATCTGCTTGTCTGCCCGCACAGGCTTTCAACATACCCTGAAGACATTTCACTTCTGTCTGCTACAGTGAGAACCCTTCCTGGAAACATTTGCATTGCTGGAAGGCAAAAGCTAGTTGGAAAAGTGATTGGCACCTGTAGCAGTAGTACTGATGTTGCAGATGGACATGCTGAAACAATGTCAAAACCAGGCTTACTTCTGGTTTTGAAGCTTTGTGGGAACAAAGAAGGTGGAATACTGGTATATGACTGAAAAACTCAATATAAATTTCCTTAGAAGTATTAATCGGCACATTTTTAGCATCTTAAATGGGAATGAGGGCATGTGGCTTATTCCCTGGCAATTGACTCAAATGGCTGTATAGAAATTGTGATCACAAACCGTGCAGACGTGACTCTCTTTGAAATTGCATGTGGCTACTTTAGGAGTGAGTTTGATCCTATTGATAGTTGCATGCGTGGTTTTGGATTTTTGTTCTTCCTGAGGCTACAAACACAAATCTCACAGGATTGTTGTGAGGATGTCATTGTATGAGATTTTTTGTATTAGATCCCCTTTGGTTAAGTGTTTTGATGTTGTGTTGTATGTGTCCTCAAAAGGAAGCATTCACTTACATTATAACTTTCCAGCACCTGAGTTCAGGCCCTCAGGTGTCTGTCTCCAGCAACAGTAGGGACAATGGTGCTGTATTTTTGCAGGATAAATATTCAAACCTGAGAAGTCTCAGGTTTTGGTATGTAAGTGATGATGTTTGCTGTTAGGTTTTTGTTGTGGGTTGTTGGGGTTTTTTTGCAGTGGAGCTTTCACAGATACTTGGTGGCAGCCCCTGTGTCTATTGCCCATCAGAAGCTGGAAATTCAGTGAAAGATGTAGCTTAAAATTATACATTTCTCTTAATGGCTGGGGACTTTTTTGTCATGGGTTTCCTTATATTTAATCTTAATTTCTAATAGTAAAAAAATAATTTATTAGGGTTACAGTTTGAAAAATCAGGATAGAAGTGCTTAGAGCAGTACAGCAGACTTTAAAGCTGCGAGGCAGGGTAGATGCTGCATTCATAATACTGTGCAGTATCCTCATGCTCACTCTGCTTGGATTCTGTCAGTTCCTGTGGGTGATTTCTTTGCACATTAAATCTGCAGTCTCAACTGTTTGGGTAGCTCTTCCTGCTGTCCTGGGGAAGTCCTGTCTGTGAGGCTTACCTGCAGGGATGCAGCTACAGGTAGGAGGCACTGCTGCAAGGAAACCCTTTTTACTATTTGCGTGGATGGTGCTAAGTGTTATATGTCCTGAGCTGACTTGGGATAACGAAGTATAGTATTAATGTTACATCTAGCACTGAGAGCGCAGCTTTCTTCATTCTCCCTGCCTTTCCTACAATGACCTGTCTTGCTAACTTAAATTGAAAAATAAACTAATATTGAAAAAATTGAAAAATAAACTAATCAGGGGTTTTGCTGATCTGTCTCCCCAGAGAGATAGACAGTGCTATTGCCAGCACAAGGGGGGGCTGGGAATGTATATGTAGGGGTGAAGGAGGAGCAAAGCCTCCCTTTGGTAGCAGCTGGTGGGTTACATTGCCTCAGCCTTAACACTGGTTGAAAACCCAGCTGAATAGGCAAAAAGTGAAATCTACTGCTGTTTTATGACATACATGCACATTAGAGTTTTTGCATTTTGGTTATGGAAAGTATTTTTCTAAACTGGGACAAAAATAATTAATGTGTCAATCTTTCCTCTTTCGAACAGGAAGCATCAACTTTATATGGCTCATGCCTGACAACATGCACCACCAGTGGCTGCTGCTAGCTGCATGCTTTTGGGTGATATTCATGTTCATGGTTGCTAGCAAGTTTATCACATTGACTTTTAAAGACCCAGATGGTAAGTTCAACTTTGATGGGAAACAGAAAATTGAGTAGTGCTTCACACAAATACCCTTTTCTGTGAAAAGTAGCTCTTGGCATGTTTACCACTTTTCAGTAGGACTGAGAACAGAACAACTAAGTTTCTAGAAGTGACAGGGCTGATATTAAGTTCCTGCTTTTCTTGCTATAATTCTGGAAAACTAACATCATGTCTTTTCTTTGGTGTTTAAGAACAGAAGGGATCATGTTTGCAAGTACTGTCTTTTAGGTCAGCTTTTTCAAGTATATTTAGTTTCAGTAGCTTCATCTACTAGGTAGATGTCATGTGCAAAACAAGAGAGCACAATTACCTGCTTGAAGTCAAAGGAGACTCACAAGGTATTGAAGAGTTCATTTCACGTGATATTAGTTTCTGTCCTTTGGTGGCTGCTTGTCTTGTGACTGAGGTATTATGTAAAACTTGTGGAAAGTTTTATTTCCTTTGCAGTGCACTGTGTAGCCACCTCTGCCCTGCTTCTTGCATTCAGTGTTATCCTCTGCTGTTTGACTTGCAAACAGCTTATGGGCTTTTGCTTAGCTTAAGTAGCGCAGATGTTATTAAGCTGATGAGGAATTTAAGCCATTTGATGACACCACATAGCACAGTTTTCTGTCTGCTAAGGAGCTGCTGTTACAAAGTCATCCTACAGAGAGTTTTGGGTGAAGGTGATGATATGACAGCCTTAAGAGATTTGTGTTTCTGCATCTTCCTGAGATATGTGAAAAAATGTGTAATTTTTGAAGCGCTGACATCACTGGTGCCATGTTTCAGTAACTTGATAACATATTATGTAACTGGATAAATATATCAGGTGTACCTTTATAAACAGCATGCTGCTATTTGGAGATGTGTTCAGAAAGTCTTACAGAGGAGAACTGTAGCCTAACTTAGCTTTCCTTGGACCCAGCTGTTTTTGAGCCCTAGCACATCTGCAAATCAGCTGGCCTTATGTTAGGTAGTTGTATCTTCCAGTATTTCATTCTATACCAACTATTGTTTCACAGTTCACTTATTCATTGAGTGGTCCTTTCCTCCAGAATTTGTCAAGAAGATTAAAATGTATTTTTAAAAAAATTAATTATTAGATTATACCCTCTGCATTTACTTGATTTTTATTACCTTAGCTTGCCCATTTTTTTTTCTCTGTACTGAATCTTCCTCCCTTTTTGAATAGTTCTCTGAGCAGAAGATGTATAAACTCTCAAACTTGCCCTGCAAAGGCATGACTGTGGTTAAGTGTATGTATGTATTGGAGATACCAGTGCTTGTAACAGAACTAATAAAAGGATGTACTCTGAATATACCAACAGAATTTTGGAGGAAGTCCAAACAGGATGGCAAATCCTGGAGAAACTCTTCCAGACTAAATAAACTATGGCTTGTCAGAAATTTTCCTTATTTGGATGTATCTTTTTAGCAGATAGAATAAAACTGGCAGATGATCAAGGAATCAGTGTTCTTTTGCTTAAGCCTTTTACCGATGTCTTGGGTAGCATGAGCAATAGGAACTTCTTAATGAGAAAGAGGAAGTTTCTGTCCATCATTGCTAGTAGCATCTGCAGGCATGCTTTTACACAATGATAATGAAAAATACTTGACCTGCTCTTCCACTGAATCAAATTATTTTACAAAAGAATACCATGAAGTAAGTCTGCGCACAACAGTAATTACAGTATCTGATTGGCTGCATGTTATGTTGCTTTCATTTCTAACTTGCGTGCCCTTTGTTAAAATCCAGTGTGGGCAGAACAGAGTACTCCCTTAAGTAGAGAATACAGGAAATACACATATTTTCTCAACCATAAAACAGAAAGCCCCTGTCGATGCAGACGAAGAAACATTATTCACTGAAGAAGATGTATGAAGGGAAAAGTAGTCCAATGTGGATGTACATAAATTTTCAGGGAGAAATATTTTTTGCTTTGTAATAAGAGAAATCTGCTTGAAATTATTTTTGATCTTTCTGCACTGTGTAGACTAAAGCTACAGCCTTGTGTTATTTTTCAGTTTTTCTGTACCACACCAAATGCAAAAGATGAAAAGGGTTCTTGCCTTACATGCTTTAATTTGGTCTCAAAATATTAGCTGCCCTAAAATCACTAAAAGATAACAAGAGTATCAGCTAAGTTTGTTATTAAGGGTACTGTCATAGGAAGGCCATCATTCCAGTAATAAGGGAAGAGGGGATCTTTATTTATTGCTGGTTAGAGTTATTTACTTAAAGTACCACAGAAATAAAAGGTGGTCCTTAATGACACTTTTCTTCTGATAAGTTTAGGAGTTTACAGCAGAAGAAACCTATCTACTAATATAAGGGAGAGAGAAACCTTATAGATTAAGTTTTTTATTTGGACATGCTCTGGGAAGTTTATTGAAAAATAAAAAGCTACACACAAGTCCATATAATTTTACCAAATTGTCTGTCAACTGCGACATTTGAACTCAAGATTTCAATGTCTTTTTGCACAGTTTGTTTTAAAAAAAAACAAACAAGAAAAAAATCCCAAGTAAAAGATAATGGGCATGTTTGGTAAAACTCAGCTGAAATTGCATCCAAAATTCCTACGGTGTGCATCCTTTAATATATTCATAGTCTGTCTCGTGTCTTGTCCAATACCTTTCCATGTAGAAACAAATCCTAATGTTTTGTAAGCTTAATACAGAAAGTAATGTTCATTTGTGTTAGCTGTAAAGCAGAAGTAGTTGCCTTCCCCTCACCTTCTGTAATGCTCTTATCTGTCTTCCTTCTTTAGGCTACGGTGTCAGGCAAGAGTCATTGATACTGACAGCTGTGACAAAAGTGGAGGAGGTACATGTGCCGGAGGAAAAACATTGGCCTGAAGAATTCCAGGTGCATACTGTTGAGATAAGGGTTACATGTATTAAAGAGTAGGTGAAAATAAGAGATTAAGTAAGGACTTCCTGTTGTTAGAATGAATTGCTAGACATGAATTATTTTCAGACTGTTCTATTTAGATAGAGCTGACAGAATTCATTTTAACTTCACAAAGCTAGTTTGTTTCAGTAACCTGCTGTCTTGTTTCATCTGAATGATTCAACTTACTGTGTTTCCATTTCTAGGAGAAAATTGTTACAGTACTCCTTTATCAAGTCAGGAGAGTAATTTTTGTTAATTTTTTGTCATTTTTTTTAATATAATGGCCCAGTTTTGGATTACTTGTATTCTGCCTTGCCATAACCATCAGGTTTGTGGTTGTTGAGGGCAAGCCTTTATCTTGTCTATTCTCTTAGTCCTCTGCCAAAACTCTCTGTTTCTTTTTATCAGTCTCTATTTCTTTTTCATGTTTTATGCTCTTTGTGCTTTCCATTTCAGCATTTTTCCAAAGTAGATTGTGAACACAATAGTAATCAATACAAGTTGATCCTTTAGATGCATAGTTCTGTGCCTTCAGCAATAAAGTAGTACTTGCTAATTGACAAGGAAACTCTGAAAATCCCTTATGCAAATGTAAATTTGAGACCAGTTGCACAGTGGGCAAAATCCAATTTTTTTTGCATTGGTACCTTAATGACATAAGTCATCTTATGTTTAAAGTATTTTTGTGATGCAGCATAGAAGGTAGGTTAACTATACAAGTATGACACTTTCTGTTTTCATACGTAAAAACCATGAAATTTAGGTTTGGAAAAAACACTTTGTTCAGTGGAAGGCTGGCAGATCTGTGTAGTCAGTTTTAATATCTTCCTTTACTTGTATGGAAGAGAATAATAAGGTTCCTGGATCTAAAACTATTCCCTCTTGACTTCTTGGCAGCATGAAATGTAGAATAACAGCATTAATTCTAGTTGCATGCAAAAGGAATTGTTTTGAAAGATAAACAATCTGACAAACTGTTCAGATTACATTCTTGGAGAAGAGTGACAAACAGAAAAAGTAGAATGAGATTATTTTTTCCTTAAGGAGTATTGGGACAAAAAGTAAAATCATTTCTTTTTCATCTATAGCTTGGACACTGCCTAAAATCATAGAATCACAGAATGGTTTGGGTTGGAAGGGACCTTTGAAGACCATATAGTCCCAACACCCCTGCCATGGGCAGGGACACCTTTCACTAGACCAGGTTGCTCAAAGCCCCATCCAGCCTGGCCTTGAACACTTCCATGGATGGGGCATCCACAGGTTCTCTGAGCAAACTGTTCCAATGCTTCCCCCTTGTAGGAAAAGATTTCTAAATGTTTAATCTAAACCTATCTTTTTTTAGTTGTAAACCATTATCTCTTGTCCTGTCACTAAAGGTCCTGGAAAAAAGTCTGTCTTTATCTTTCTTATAAACCCTTTGTAAGCATTGAAAGGCTGCAGTGAGGTTTCCCTGGAGCCTTCTTTTCTCCAGGCTGAACAACCCCGGTTCTCACAGCCTGTCTTCATAGGAGAGGTGCTCTGTCCCTCTGACCATCTTCATGGCCTTCCTCTGGGCCTTTTCTAACAGGTGTATGTCTTTCCTGTGCTGGGGCCCCAGGGCTGGATGCAGTACTCCAGGTGGCAGTAGAGCAGAGTAGAGGGGGAGAATCATCTCCTCTGACCTGATGGCCACACTGCTTTTTTATGTGGTTTGGGATGCATTTGGCTTTCCAGGTTGCAAGTATGCAGTGCCAGCACGTATCCAGTTTTTCATTCATCAGTATCCCCAAGTCCTTCTCAACAGGGTTGCCCTCAATCAGTTCATCCTCTAGTCTGTATTGATGTTGGGGATTGCCAGCTATGTAAATCAGTTAGTGGAAGGGTGAAAATTTGTCAGAAATTTAAAATTTCCCATCACCTCTTAATCAGAGAATCATCTTTTTCCTCTCTCCCCGTTAATTGTGCAGCGAGAGGTGGTTGCGGTTCCTGTCTTAGTCTCAGAAAAATGAGACATATGAAACAGTTCATTCATCTTTGGGGAGAGGTATCCTGCCTACTTATTTTATTTGCCACAGTAAGCACTGATGCTCATTGTCCACTTAATTTTATTTCAACTTGGATAAATAAAAACACTGAATGCATAGAGGTGCTAGAAAACAACACAGAACTTTTATCCTAAATTCTTTTCCAGCCACATGGGTCACAGAATCACAGAATATTCTGAGTTGGAAGGGACCCACAAGGTTCACCAAGTCCAACTCTTAGCCCTGCACAGGACATCCCCAAGAATCACACCATGGGTCAGCCCCATCTCCTCAGAGTTTAAAGCATAATTTATGTTGAAATTCCTTTCCCCAACTCCTCAGCAGCTTTCCTTGGGGCTGTTGAAGCTTTGTGGGAGTTCCAGTATTTGGTCAAGGCATGTTTTATGCACACAGATAAGACCCTCCTGCTCTGCAGCAGACTTAAATTATTGTATGGAAAAGCTCTTACTACTGTATCCTACTACCTAATGAGTTAAGATATGAACCAACAAGTACAGAACCAACAGCAGCAGCACAGGAAGGACAGGAAGAACTGTGGGCTACTCCTTTATTTAATACATAGCATTGTTTTAATTGAATCTGGGGGTCATTAGAGTGCACTATTTGGGGCTTTTTAGAATTTGATCTGAAAACTAAATTCTTTCGCTTTTGTTTTTTCTTTTCCCTCTGCATTTCATAAAGCCAACTGGAAAAGCTTTTTCTGGAAATCTGATCCGCCAGCCCCTGGTTCATATGGAAAGACTTGAGCTTCTCAGGAACATCTGCAGAGACACTGCATTGAGAGACCTCTCTCACACTGCAGTTTCCAAATTCGTCTTGGACCGAATATTTGTGTGTGACAAGCACAAGATCCTGTTTTGTCAGACGCCAAAAGTGGGCAACACTCAGTGGAAAAAAGTCTTGATTGTTTTAAATGGTATCTACTCTATTGTGGGTGTGTGGGTTTCTTTGAGGAGGAGAAAGAGAGAACAGAATTGGTCTAATTGGGGCAACACAAAAATGGATTCTTTCTGCATTTCTGTACAGTGATACTCAATTTCAGCCTTTCATTCATCACAGTTGCTTCTAGTCCTTTCAAAACATCCCTTTAAAATAAGATAGACCTGTTCTTTCTGTGAAAATAAATATTGTTATTACTTGAATCAAAAGGGATTTGAGTCATGACAGAGTACCCACATGCATGTGGTAGGCAGGTTTCTTATCTTTGAAGGGGTGGCACTAATTTATAAAATTTGAAAGTATTACAAGGTATCATAATTCCTAATTAACAATAATAAGAAATTTCTAACTAAAGGCCACTGACTTCAATTAGAGTTTTTTAGCCATGAGGAAAGCTACTTAAAACTTGGCAGCTGCCATTAGTCTGTACTGCTGAAATCTTGTGTATGTTCTATCAGTGAACCATTATAAGAATTATGAAGATTCTGAGGTGCTTAAGGCAACACTTTAGTCAACAAAGGTATGTTATAAAAGACTGTAAAAAAAGGAGTAAAGGGACTAGTGTGTTTGAAAAATTATCTACAAGGTGAACAGTGCCTGTCTACATGTAGCCTACCATCCTCTTCTAGTAGCCTGGTATGCCAATCAAAATAACACATTTCCTCAGGGTTTTCTGCTGTACCACTGTCTGTATATGTAAACTTAACATGATCATATTTAACACACCCTTGTTTGACATGAGACCATCTTGCCTGTCTGTGGACCAGGGCAGCGAATTTGCTACAGATATTTGCATCAGTTGATGTCCTCCTGTTGTTTTGCAGGTGGCATAATTTTCCAAAATCTAGGCAAAACCTGAACATTGTAAACCCAGCTTTCCTGTTAGAAGCGCCCTGCAAACAGCCAGCTCTGCACTTGAGTTTTTGTTTTCTGTACCTTATGTGAACTAGTTTGTGCACCCAGAGAGAAGGAAACAGTCACAAATTGGCAAATGAACTGTGTCCCTCAGCAAGACCTTTATAGCAAGGAGTATGTGTTTAAAAACTTTAATATTATTTTCATCTTTGATATATGAATGGGAGGTAAAAATTGAGCAGAAATATGCCTATATCTATGTGCGTGCATGTGTCATAATACCTCTGAAAGCCACACACAAAGAAAGTACTAAATATGGAATTATGTGAGTGCATTAGAAGTACCTGCTCTTATCAGCATGTCGGAGATAACGTGAAGAATGCCTCAGGACAGGCAGGGATGTATTGGCTACACTGAGTGGAGGATAACTCATGTCTTAACAGCAGGGAACTTTTCACCTTGAGCTTCCTAGTTCAGTCATGGCAGATAATGATAGAAAATTGTTTCTACATAGACACTTGTCTCTTCTGCCTTAAGCTGCCAGTGTACCAGTATCTGCTGATGAAGGCTACTGCTGCAGTTGACCCAACTTTCTCCTCTTTGGGTGGTTTCAGCAGGCAGGACTGATACTTGAGGGGGAGTAATACATAAGTAGTTATTTGGAGGTTCAGGATGGGGAAATGCAGATGTAGTCTTGGATCTTGATGTCACATACCCTAAAGAATTTTAACAGGTTCTAGCTTTGCAGTCAGAATCTCTCATAATTTAACAGTTTTACACATAGTAACTGTAAATGGTAAAAATACAGAAAAGAGAAAGACATAAATGTGTCAGCCAAAGGCACACACGCTTGCTTTTACTCACTGTTTTTTCCCTTGAAAGAATAACTTGCTCTCTGATTTGATTTGTCTAGGAGCATTTTCATCCATAGAAGAGATCCCAGAAAATATTGTACATGATCATGAGAAGAATGGCCTTCCACGTTTGTCCTCTTTCAGTGACTCTGAAATTAAAAAACGGTAAGTGGTGGCTTCCGATGGGCGTGGGCAGAGTTTGGAGTCAGTGGTGGTAGGAGCAGTCAGGGCTACAGCTGAAGTCTCCATCTGGAATTGAGGACAGCAGGGTTTCTGCTCCACCAGTTGTATTATAGCACTATTCCATTATCCTCACAGATGTTGCTGTGTCTACTTTTCTCCTGGCTTTGAAAGAGAACACCAGTGTAATTTGTGATACAGATAGGTGAGCCAACCAACTCCTTCTGCATGTAGGGTTTCTGTAGTTCAATGCATACGTAATTGTTAGATAGTTGGCTTTCAGAAGGGAAGGTTTAGTTGGAAGGTCCATCCTGATGCCTTGGATGATAAGGATGGATGATGCCTTGGATGATTACTGCTTACAGGCAAGATTGTCACTGCAGGCAGACTTATTGGGATTGAACTAATTAGATTTGAAATGTTAGTGCTCCTTAGCCTGAGAGTATTGTCTGTTCAGCTGAACCACTTTGTCTTCCTGTTTGGATGCTTCTAGTTATTTTCAGAGCCAAAAAAATACTCTGCAGTAGAACCTTCTACATTACTTTGGCTAGATTTTTAACTCTCTCTGCTCTCACCTCTACTAGAGCCTATGCCATATATAATCCCTGTGAGGGGTGGCAACATGGAGAGAACAGGACCTAAGATGGCAGTGGACACTTGTAAATATGTGCTTATAGGGGGTTTGTGTGTATTAAGCCATTTTGAAGAGTCAGCCCCTTATACATGCGTCAGCTGCCAGTAGAGCTCAGTGCAAGGTTTGTTGCATGCAGTGGCACAAATACATTTATCACAGCAGTACCTGTGGAATTGGGATCACTTGCTTGTGTTGATACTGTGCAAGAGAAAATATTGTCACTAAGTTCTTGAGAACATGGATCATTCTCCCTCCCTGTGAACAGCCCTGCATAAAAGTAACTGTTCATCTGCAGGATGAGCCATAGTTAGGATATTTGAAGTTGAATGCCATTATGATTTGGGTTGTTGCATTCAGCTTATGACAGAAGCTGTGCTGGAGATGCATAACGTGGGATTGGTTGGGAATTCTGAATTTATCAGAGAATTTAAGTGTAGAGAGAGGGGATGGTGTGGATTTGTTGATTTAGTTTGCTAACCTCTAGCCCTGCCTGGCTAGGAATAAGTCAGGAGAACCTGAAGACTGATTTAAGTGCCTGTAGAGGCTGGAAAGAGTCCATCCACTTATTTCAGTGAGGGCTGGGCTCTCAGTCTCCTTTTTCGGCTATTTACTAAGGTAAACCTTGTTTTCAATGTATTTTTACAGATAATCTCTGATTACAGAATATTACATATTACAGTATCACAATAATAATGTGAAATTCTATTGAAAACTGTAGTCTCATGTTTCAGTGATGTTGTCAGTCATTACTGAAAGCATGACAAAACAGTAAATAAAATGGTAGATTTTTTTTTACTTAAGTAGCGATTTGTCTTATTGCCTACCAGTGAAAAATGCAGCCCTCTGTATGCATTCAGCTGCACCAAGGGACTTTTCCCCTTGTCTTTGTGTATTTTGCTTTTTGAGCTTAATCACATGGCATTAAAAATACCTTTGACTTGGAGCTTTCAGCATCTTTTATCTCCTGTTTATGTTCTGAGATAAGCTAATCTCCTCCAGTTGAATAAAATGTGAAAACTAGGATAAACTATTTCCTCTTTGTACTGTATACAAAAACTGTTTGTAAGAAGACACAAATTGTATTTCTAGTCCTATTGATTATAATATTGCTAGACTATGCAAGTAGTGTATGATTCACATTGCCATGTGTGTGGTCAGTTTATGTATGTTTTGTAAGTATATGCTAAACAGAACTTAAACACTTAGCTAAACACGTTCCTTAATTATTTCTTTTTTTTTCTTCCTCTGTTTAGACTGAATTTATACTTCAAGTTTTTTATTGTTAGAGATCCATTTGAAAGACTTATTTCTGCATTTAAAGACAAGTTTGTGCACAATCCTCGGTTTGAACCTTGGTACCGGCATGAAATTGCTCCAGGCATCATTCGTAAATACAGAAAGAACCGCACAGAGACCAAAGGGCTGCAGTTTGAGGATTTTGTGCGCTACCTAGGTGATCCCAATCACCGATGGTTGGATGTTCAGTTTGGTGACCACATCATTCATTGGGTAACATATGTGGAACTTTGTGCTCCCTGTGAAATCACATACAGTGTGATTGGACACCATGAAACCCTGGAGGACGATGCTCCGTATATCTTGAAAGCAGCCGGCATAGACCACCTGGTATCATACCCCACCATTCCACCAGGCATAACAGTGTACAACAGAACAAAAGTAGAGCGGTATTTTTCAGGAATTAGCAAGAGAGACATAAGACGCCTCTATGCACGATTTGAAGGTGATTTTAAACTCTTTGGTTATCGAGAGCCAGATTTCTTGCTTAACTGACACCTGGGATAAGCTCTGAAGAAGTGTCTCATGGATTCATCTAAACCTGCGTGAATACCAGCTGCAACGTTGACAGAGAATGACCATTTGTTTTCTAGCTTTTTGATGTTGCTCCATTTTTCAGTGAAATATTTGTCATATGAACAAGTAGGGGCTTACAGTTGTTGTTTACTGACCATGTTTTCAGTATATGACATTGCAATATGTTAGGAATGGTGTCTCTGTTATCTGAAATACAGAATTTCACTTTGCCCTTCTCCCCTCCAGGAAAAAAAGAGGGAGAATAAATGGGCTGTGATCTTGCTCTCCTTCTCCCAGACAGAATGCCATTTTTGAAATGTTGTGAAGTATTTATAAAGATGGCAGTTTCACTGTAGATTAACTCTGACATGTGGGTAAACATGATGATTCATGCTCATGAGGAAGTAGTGTAGTCTCCCGTGAGCTTTGTAAATGAGAGGCCAGTATAGGACTAAAAATTGACAAAATTGTCTAGGTTCTGTCATGTGGCTGCTATAACTGCAATGCTGATCTAATCCCACTCTTGTTTGTCAAAAAATGAACCTAATTAGACAGACCCTTTAGAGGTGTTAAAAATGGGACTGGTTCCAGACCCCAGTTGTCTCCGTATTTTTGTCAAGTGTTTACTGTACTTACTACTGATCTATTGAGCCTCATAATTCTGCTTTTGATTTTCGAGATATTATATAATTCCTGGCTGTGTAAGTTATCTGAGAACACCAGATGCAAATGGAACATAGAGGAAATATGAAACTGCAAGGGAAACTTCAAGGAAAAATAAAGTATCCACTGTATTTGTGGGAGCACATATAGTAATCACGAGATGCTCTCACACAATATAACTTGTTTTTATTTTTAACAGTTAAGATTAATAAAGAAGTCACAAAAGCAAGATGTCATATTAAAGAGCTGCTAGAGTTACTTGGATTAACCATCTGCCTTTTTCTTATATCCAGCCTTGTTCAATGTTCAGTACCTCAGAGAATAGAAAGTTTATCCCTCTCTGAAAATCCATCTCCCTACTGCTAAGGGAGAAAAGAAGACAGGATGAATCACTGATTTTTTTCAGTGATTCACTGCCACGATGTCCCAACTCAAAAATGCCCAACATCTGTGTTACCAGTGGCGTGGGTTGGGTATTTGCCAGGAGTTTGAATGTCACTTAAATTTGCGTACCCATTTTATGTGTTAAAAAAAACCCACCCAGAACTGAGTGGATGCAGCCATCATATTTGCCTGTGCTTGCATTATGTCTCATAAAGAGCAGATTCTTGTTTGAGTTCACCAGCAAGAAAAATTGGTGTGCTGCCCCCTCATCCTGCAGGCCATGAGAGAGAGAGAGATCTGAAATACAGGAATTGCTCTGTCGCAGTGAGCATGTGAATGTATTTTTGAAATCATAGTCCCAATAGAGTTGTTCGCAGATCAGCATAATGTTGGTGGCTAGAAATGCTAATGATGGCCAGTGCTATGGAATCTGCTTTTATATCCAGCCATAGTATGTCTTTGATAGCTTCCTGTATTAACACAAGGAAACATCTTGCACTTGTGTAAAAGGAAAGCTGTGCCAAGCTGACATGTGCTGCTACCCACAAAAAGGAAGCCCTGTTGGAGCTGGAAATGATTTAGGAAAGATCTCAAAAGACAAATTGAAATAAGGGAGAATCATTAACTGGGCATCATTAGCATGAGAATAGTCCAGGGTGGCAAAGCTGGAAGGTAGGATATTTTTCGTGAGGGTTTTTAAAAAAAAAAAACAAAAAACCCGCGACAATTACAGTGCCCTAACTTGTTAGTTCTTAACCAATGATAACATCTCCAGGTTTTTCTGTGGTTTTCTTAATATGGGAACTTAGCAAAATGCACTGTTAAATGCATTTTGGAGCTAATGACCTGACTGATTACCTCGCTGCCAATTCAAAATGTAACAGTAAATAATGTATAGTAAATTCAGGCCTTAAAGTTTAATTCTAATAAAGATAAAATAGACTTCTTTTCCTTTGAAAGCGTAAGCTACTGATCACACAGAATGCCAATGTATGTTTTTATTTTTCTTGGTAAATTACTTAATGTATTGATTGCTTAAAAATTGCCAGGTGGAAAGTGCTACATAAATATTAAGTAATAATATTTTTTACTAATAGCTTTTTCTGCACTGAGTTCTCTTGGACATCTATGAAGAGAGCTATGGACTGACCTAGGCAGAGGTGTGTACTGCTCTCCCTTCTCTGTGTTCCCACACTTTTCAGGCTGCAACGCTTGTTATCGTTTCTTCAATTCAAATGCAGAGTTTCTCCTTTCAATGATACCTTCCTGAGCTATGTTTTCTTTCTAGAAGTGCGGGGCTTTTTTCCTTACATGGCTGAAGTAACAATGGCACAATTTTCGTGTGAGTCTTAAGGAAACTTGGATACCACGAAGGTCCTTGCCAAGGTATGGTGGAGTTCTCCTTAAGTCGTTCCAGTTCAGGTAGGGTGGTCAGAGCACACTGTGTTGGGGAAGAGGCTCTTGCCATGATAGTTATGATGAATTAGGTCCTTGTGGTTTGTTTTAGCTTGACTGTACTCTACACAAGGCTTTTAGAAAAGTAGTCTCAGTGGCATGCATGAATGTCTTTTGCCTGTTCAGATGCCATTTGCATACCACTTTCAGATGATATTTATGTCATATTCTTTGAACTGCCGGCCCGGATTGTTCCTTCTCTTTTTTTATTGTTACTGCTTCAGAAAACAAATTCATCTCTTGACTTTGTGCATCTCTGTCTCTTCATTGTCTCTCCTTTGGCCCATTTTAACCACATTTTACAGAGGAAAGTCGAAGGATAGTGAGTTGCAGCAATTTTCTTGAAAATTCTTTGTACATCACAGAGTCCATGCTATATGTTAGCTCTAGGTAAAATATAGACAGGAAACAGTTTTACTGTATCTGCTCATATGGAGCTCCTTGTTTCTAATGGACTCCCTTCGCTAGTGCTCAGTTTGGCCTCTTATATCAGCTAACAAAGACAAACATTAAATCAAAATGTATTCCTTGGGTCTGTTATCTTGACATTCCTAATAAAATTGAACTGATTGGGGGTTTTTTTGGTATCTTGATGGTGGGGGTTTGTCTTCCTTGTGAAAATGGATCCAGAGTTCACTTGCTTGTGAAACAACTTTATGGCAATACCTGTCCCCTTTTCTTTTAACTTCAGCACACAATGCATTACCACTGGCGTGCTTTCTGGTTGCATGCCACAAAGATGTTTTTCTGTAGTTAAAAATATATATGCATTTTTTAAGTTTGGGATCTGTTCTGCCAAACAAGTAGTAATTAAAAAATGTCCTGAAAATGTATATTTCTCACAAAAAAAATGTTATTTTCTGATTCATGCGCAGCTGCTGCCCTCTTTGTACTGGCTACCTGCTGCTCCATGTGTCTCCATCTTCAGATCAAGGAAGCCATCAGACAGCTCTGGATTTTCTGCAACATTACTTTTTCCTTGAGGTCTTAATAACTTTGTTGGTTGGGAAAGCCGCCTTTGATCTTATCTGTGCTCCAGAAAGTTTGCTGAGAAAAAGAGTGATTGTATAGGGATTGCTTAAGCTCATTTTCTCAGATGAAAAGGGATGTCTTGTCAGTATATCTGCCTGTATCTGATATCTCTTAATTGACAGAGAGAGTGTGAATGATCTTTCTCCTTAATGGTCCTGTAGTGATTTACGCTAAGCCCCCATCCTATTATTACAGAAACGTGAAGGGATCTGGAAGGAAGTGTAAATTCAAAGTGTGCTTAATTTAAACATGAAGCTGTAAAGGAAACTTGGTTCCTGAATATTTAACATGTCCAATTACTTGTTACATGTCATCTGCAGAGGCTGATGTGGATTCTTTGTGGCCTGTGCTTGAGAAGATTTATGGAAGGTAGAAACAGGCTTGTGGGTGGTGGAAAATTCCCTTTCAGCCCAAGTTAGCTGTGCGTGTTCCTGGGCTGCTGCCTTGGGGAAGGTTTTAGAAGGAAATGATCCTATTAGCAGCAAAGCCTGCAGTGCTTGGGCTGGTGAGTGGAGTGCCTCCCTCCTGGAGGAGGAGTGAGTTGGGCACCTGCTAATGTGTGCAGCCAGCTTTGGTGCAGCCTTGTATAAATCTCTATTTTTGTGCTTTTAATGCAATTGTGTGCAGCTGAGCTGTCAGCTTCGTTCCTGTGTGTGGCAGTAGCCTGAGGTGCCTTGTCTCATCGCCACCAGAGCAGCTTTGATAGGCCTGCAGCCTGTTTTGCTGTGCAGCAGGAGATGTTTCCCTTATGAAGTGAGCAGCATTAAGCCTGCAGCCATGCAGCTGGTCGCAGCTGGCTGGTGAAAGCACGAAATGGTTTTTGGGGCTATTTGGGGCTTCCTGCTGTAAAATCATCATTTTCCCTTTTAACCCAGGCAGGAGTGAAAGGGAAAGAAAGATGTGTGTTTGCTTTGAGTCATAAAAAAGAGCCATGCTGATAGAAATTCCAGACTGGAAAACCCAGGCAAGGCCATGATGTCTGGGAGAGCAATGCTGACAAAAGCTATGGGCAGTTGTTTCAAAGCCCCCAGAGATGCTGGACTCCATGCTGAAGGAAGGTTGCCGAAGCTTTATGGGAGGTGTCAGAGGAGCAAGTGTGCTCCCCCATATGATATGTGTGCATGCCAGAGGAGCAGATGCTGATGGAACAGCATGCACATGGCAGGCTGAAAGCATGAAGCATCTGGTATGGGTGTCTGTTTGAAATCACAGAAAGGATTAAAAAAAGAAGGTGGGAAGGAAGTAATGAAAAAATATTCCTGAAGGTTGCACCCATGGAAATACAATACCTACTCCTAACTGCCAGAAACACACTGCCCTAAATGTGTACAAATAATTTCTGAGCAGTTTGAGGGACAAATGCAAATCTGCAAATGGGAGAGTAAACATGGATCATAGGGCATCTGTACATGCTCTGGAAAGTGATTTAATACTGAGAACCTGGCCAAGGCTCCCAATTGTGCATAAGTAAATGGATCTCATCTAGGAAAAATGTATAGCTATGCTGGAAGCATACAAGGAGAGAAGAAAAAGCTCTTGTGGGACAACTGGTTCTCTCAACAACTAAGTGTTATGCACCTGCTGTGATTTAAGACATAGGAACATTTTGTCTTGTACATCTTTTTTTTTCCCTCTTGTCTACAGCCGTTCTGTTTTATTCAGTTTTCTTTCCCAGAGAGGTCTTTGGATGATAGCACAGTATGACATGTCATTTTTCTCTTGTCAGAAGGGCGGAAGAGGCTGTAGGAAATACAAAATGTCCTCCATAATTTTGAGGAATACAAAGAGAAAATTGAGGGAGTTGTTATCAATCATGAATGACCTGTGGTGACTGTGGAATATCAAGATTGCATGACCTACTTCTTAGATGTTTCATGAGTTGGGAAGGAGTTCACTTATGGAAAAATTATCACTGTTCTGTTCTGTATTTGGAATCTTTGTTCTTATGTTTTGAATAGCTCCCAGTAAGGTTTTACAGCAAGTAAAATTTGAAGTCTGCCATCACAAATCTTCCCTTTGGATCCACTTATTTTGGTCTCATTCTACTTTAAGCATTTTGTAGAATAAGAGTTGACTCTTTGCACTTACTCTTGATTTCTGACTGTTCTTTGCAATGCTGTAGCATTTGTACTTGTGAAAAGTAAGAAGGCTCAGCAAATACTCTGGAGAGAACAGGACTCCAAAGTGGACTTTTATTTGTATGCTGCTTTCGTCTGCCAGCATCTGCTTTCCTTTCATTATCTTTTCAGTCTAGCTCTTTGCTGTAAAACCCACTGGGGTATATATCTGTGGTTAAGATTACAGATTTAGAAATGCGTGAGAGGAAAGGGATTAGGAACAGAGTTGCAGCAAGAAAGAAATAGCACGAGTAAGGGGCTTCCACACTCCCTTTCACAGTTTTTTTTCACATACCTTTTGCTCCATCATGTATACTCTTGTTTGACTGCTTTTAGGACCTGGGTTCTTGGCCTTATGGTCAAGTGTAGTGGGTACTGTAGGTGTGTTTCCCATTGGTGTCTTTCTTAGTAGCACACATGCACACGCTTGCTTTTCCCTGGTAGAAGCCAGATAGGTTCTCATAGGCGAGACCTTTGTCCCATCAAGCGTTACAGCACTGCATAGCAAAGATGGAGCAAAGGTGTTGTTTCCTCACTTTCTGACCAGTACCAGTGTGTTGTTTTACTTCTCTTGACTACTAGACAGCATAAACATAATTTTGCTTTTTTGGAAGATGACAAGTGATAACAGCAGTGTTTTAATCAGGTTTTAATCTCAGCACACTGTTTAAATACGTCTATCTGTGTGTGACAGCAAGGTACTGCAGTAAATTGCAATTGGTTTTTGTGGGTTTAGAGTTGACTTAATAGATCATTGGAAATGCCATTCTGATGGAAAACAACTTAATTGCATTGCTACTATCTCCATGTAAGGGTCTGTCATATGATTGCTTGCCAGTCAGAAAAAAATTACTTCATTAGATAGTGATATTTTTTTATTGTAATCCTCTTACTTGTGGATTTGAGTCTTTAAGATAGAGCATGGTAGATTTGTCTTGTGCAGTCTTCTCCTGTTCTAAAGTAATACTGGCAGAGATTTCATACCTCCATTATTTTAGGGCCTCTTTCTTCAGCTACTAGTTGGAGCTGTTTCAGGTTTAAACACTTTGCATTGAAAAGTATGTAACTGGACTATAGGTACACCAGAAGGGCAGTTTGAAGGCTTTCATGAAGAACTACAAGCCAACAGTGTAACATGGCTGTGAGAAAGTTACAACTCAATTCCACATGCATCCAGATAAATAATTCCAGTAGTGGCCAGTAAATATGAATAAGGTGACTAAGGCTGTGGAGAGGCCTTGCCTTGACCTCATTTCCAGTTCTCATCAGGTGTGACCAGGGGGAACTAGCAGAGATGCAGAGAGCTGCTGGCATTTGAGCAGAACAACCAGAAACTGTTCAGCCTAAGAAAGGAGAGGGGGTATAATTCCTGTCTAAATCTGTACTGGGACAAATGAAGCAGTGGGAGAAGCTCACATCCAGAGAAGGAGGGGAGCCAGAAGACAATGCAGTCACAGACAAACCAGTCTGAGTTGGCTAGGAGCCAGCTGAAGCTGGAAAATGGGAGGAGATTTCCTATCCCGAGGCTCTGTGTTGTCATTTTGGTGTATACAAAGGAAGCAAAATAATAACAGGCTGCTGTGCCACTGTATTCAAGCAGCAGAGGCCTTGACTTCATAGAATCATAGAATCATTTAGGTTGGAAAAGATCTCTAAGGTCATGTCCAGCCATTAACCTAACACTGCCAGGTCATTACTAAACCACGTCCATGAGTGCCACATCTACATGGCTTTTAAATACCTCCAGGGATGGTAACTCCAGTACTTCCCTGGGCAGTCCGTTCCCATGCTTGACAACCCTTTCAGTGAAGAATTTTTTTCCTAGTATTCATCCTAAACGTCCCCTGGCACAAATTGAGGCCACTTCCTCTTGTCTTGTCATTGTTAGGTGGGAAAAGAGACCAATACCTCACTGCAGCCTCCTTTCATGTAGTTGCAGAGTGAGGCCCAGTGATCTGTGGCTGTGAGAGGACAGCAAAGCAGCATTGGTGTGTGTGCTGGGTGATCCAGCTGGGAGGAAAAGGATCAGCAGAGGCAAGTGGGGCCAATCTCACACAGCCATGTACATTCAGTTCAGTCTTGTATGCCAAGGGATGGGTTATATATCTGGAGATATATATATATGAAGAGATGTTGCCATCTCCTGCCTCATCATCTTTAGCTCTTGTTCATCACATTTGAAAATGATGAAAGAAATGTCAAATTTTCAAAGGACCCAGGAGCACAGAGTCAATTCCCTGGCTTTGTTTTTTGGTGAAAAGTTTATGGTTTTTGTGAAAAGCTTACAGTGCTTCCCCCTGTCCATGTCTGAGTTGATGTCTGACAAACTGAAGTGACTTGGTAGGACACAAGACAGAAGGTAAAGAGTCTCATGGAGTAACTTCTTCATTTTTGGGATCCCCGGTCTCTCTCCCTTCCTAATCCAAGGGAGAGGCTGTGTGCTAAAACTAGACTTCTGCTCCAAGTCCAGATATGCCATCTCTAACTGGCCAGACTGACTTGAATGTCAGCATGGCACAGTACAGGCAGGTGTCGTAGCTTGGAAGGACCTCTACAAGGCATCACTGCTGCAGGCTCCTCTGATCCCACTCAAACAGGTATCCCCTCCAGAAAATGAATCATGAAGCTTCAAGCCACCTCCTCTTTCCCGTCCCTGAAGGGGAGAATAAGGAGCACTTTCTGCAGAGTGGAACTGCCATCATCAGACATGAAGAAGCTGTCGCTGGGGGACAGCATATTAAATAAGCTTTATTGATGACTGAATCCTATAAACAAAACTTGTGCTATGAGGGTAAGAGTGCTGAAGGTATTTGTAACATGTTTAGAAAAGGTGAAAAGTTCCCGTAGGAGACAGAGCAGGACTAAAATATTTATGGCTTTATTATCAGCAGATACCCTTTAAAGAGAATTGTAACCTCTGGGTTCAGTCATGCAGAGTGAACTTAGCATGTAGCCTGCCAGTGCTTACAGCTAACACAGGGTACACCAAATACTGTCAGGAGCTTAATCTGATGCATTGTTTTAGTTTTTCCCTGACACACAAACCATCTGAGGTGTATGTGTTTGCCATGGGTGCAGCAACTTAATGCTCCAGACTGCGAATGGTACTTTCATTTGCCATCTGAAACTTCTAAGATGTATTTGAGGGCTTGCTTTGTAAAGTTTTATTCTGAAACATACTGAGTCTGCTAGGCACTTTACTTGAGCTAAAGGAACAGAAAGATTTAGTGTAGTCTGCTCTACCTGAGAGTCAGGGAACCTGGACTTCTGTGCAGTTACTTGAGTTTTGCTTTGTTTAACACCTGTTACTTGAGGTAAAACAAATCAGGCCTGAAATTCCACAGAGTGGGAGGTGGACGAGAAGTAAGGGATTGACTGTGCAAGAAGACTTGCACTAAGAACCTGTGAATGATGCTGAAGCTGATGGGATTTACTTTGCTTTTTCTGTTGTGGATTTTTTGGGAGGAGGGGAAGTTGTTTTATTTTTTATTTGTTTGCTTGGTTTTTTGGTGGTGGTGGTTTGTGTGGTTGTTTTGTTTGTTTGTTTTAGCCTATGTCTAGAAATTTACATTCAGGAAGTGATGAGTTTGCAACAGCTGGTACAAAAGGCTGGGAAATGTCAATATTAGAGGCTTCCCCTGTGCCCCTCTTGCCCACACTTCTTAGCATAAAAGTTATTTTCATTCTATTGTCACATTATTTTTTCCACAGAATTCATGTCTCATTCATTGTACTGGAGAAATGAGGCTCCTGGCTTGAGCAGGTCTTGAAGATAAGTAAAATGCCTGTGGTTCTGCTTTGTTACCTCTCTCAGAAAATAGAAGGTGGATACTAAGAGAGGGGAGAACTGCATGAAGAAAAATTATGATCTTACAATCTGCCAGCAGTTGCTGCAAAAGTTTTGCATAATGCTTATTATGTCACCAAACCCTGACTCTCACAAATCGTGTCACTGGTTACAGGTTCCTCATTCTTTAACCACAAACCTTCAGATATGATATGTATGAGCTCTGTTTGTTCACAGCTGCAACTGAAGTCAGGCAAGGCTTGAGTCTCAATAAGACACTTGGGTTTAGGTACATCAGCTGACACTCCAAAATGGGTGGCTTTTCTTTCTTAAGGCCTTCTGTGCAGCAGATAACAGGCATTTTGGAAAAATAATTACTGGCTGGAAAAAGAGAAGATGGGGAGTTTCTCAGTCCTGCTCTGAGCAGTGTCATATAAACATGCCCTGAAAGGACAAAACTAAGCAGAGAAAAGCTGCTCAGCCATGAAGGAGGAGAACCAGGCATAATGCATAGCTGTAAGGTGAAAGGGAGCCAGGACTAGCAGGCACATTTCCCTGGAGCCCAGGGTTGCTGGTATTAATGTTGGCTATGAAATCACAGATATCCAGAGCAATCTATCCACAGACTATCTATCACTTCATGATAGAAGTTACAGTGTGGGTCAGGAGCATTCCTGTGAAATAAAGGTCTGACTGGCCATTCCTTTGATGCTGTGGTTCAAATGTCTTGTTCCTGGGGCACAAGAACTGGGCTCCTCAGATGCATGTGAGCATCTAACATACCATGCTGAACAGAAACCCCTCGAGTATGGATGTAGTGTCCCCAGCGCCCTTGGCTCTGCAGATCGGCTCCTAGGATCTCTCTTAGTAAATTCATACCTGTTCAGGCCACTCTAACTTCAGTGCTACTGAACTTTTGACCTTGGCTTTGCACCCTTGATACTCAGGTTTTGGGGAAAAGGGGGCTGGTATGAATAAGGATGTACACCAGTGGGCATGGGCTCAGGGTATTTCTTAAGGGCCAGTCACACTAGTTTGCTCTGGTGGTGAATACGTGAAGGGCATGCACCAGAGCCACAGTACAGAATCTGGGATATAGGCATAGATAAGGAGACTGACCACTTCAGGAAAGCTTGGGAGAGAAAAATAACAGGACTGAAATCCAACAGGGTGGGAGATGGAGGAGAAGCAAGGGACTGACTGTGCAAGAAGACTTGCATTAAGAACCTGTGAAAGATGCCAGGGCTGCCATTCATCTCAATCTGAATTCCAGGAAGGATTTGTCTCTGTGAGTCTGTTATGGTACGTGCATTAATGCACTCCACAAGTCTTCATACACTGCATGAGTTTTCCTCACAAATACTTGGGGCTGGAGGGTGGTGTGAGTATAAGACTGCTGCTGATCATTGGTGGAAAATCATGGAGACCTCTCTGATGATGGGGAAAAAGACTAATGCTAGTGAATTAGGATCTAGGGAGCAGCAGGGTGAGCAGCCTCTCTCCGTCCCTTGGGTGGCAAGAATCACACAGCACATGCCCTGGGAATCCATTTTCAGACTCATGAAGTACCGGGTGGCCAGTCAGGACCAGTCAGCATGGCTTCACCACATGCATGTCACACCTGGTCAGCCTGGATGTGCAGGAACAGCTGGCTCTGGAAACAAGGGGAGAGCAGTGGGTATCGTTTATCTTGTCTCTAAAATGTCTTTTGATGTGGTGTCCCACAGGACTCTCCTAATGAAATGCAGGGTGGGTGAGGGAGTGGGAAGTTGGATTAGAAATTGTCCAGATTGCCAGACTCAAAGGTAATAATCAATGACTCAATGTCCAGGTGGCAAAGCATAGTAAAAAGAGTGTCCTAAGGTCAATGCAAAGGGTCAGTATTATTTGGTATGTTCATCACTGATCTCGGATGATGAGCCAGAGCGCACCTTCAGCCATTTTTGTGGATGGCATTAAATTGTGTGCTGGGCAGGAGAAGGCTAAGCTGGATGGTAGAGCAGCAGCGAAAAACCTGAGGGCTGGGCCAGTGGAAACCTCTTGAAACTCACCAAGAAGTGCAGGGTTCAGCACCTGGGGCAGAACAATCCAGGCATCAGCACAGGCTGGAGACCAACCTGCTGGGGAGCACACTGTACATAAACTTACCTCCCCATCCCATTTATACACTGTATTTTCCTCAGCTGTACAGACTGTGTTCTTAAACTACCAAACAGGTAGCAATGGTGGGTCAGTGCTGAAGCATGTGCCCAGGACAGCTGAGAAATTGCCATCCTTGGAGGTGAAACTCAGTTGTACACAGCAACCTTCTCCAGTGAGTGCCTTCATCTAACTCTGTGTTTTTCCCTATGTTGAACAGGGTTTGTAGCAGATGATCTCCAGAGATCATTCAGAATCCACATTTTCTGTTACTATGGTCTAGGGAGGCAGCAAGCATAGTTCTCCTCAACTTACTGCTTACCTTTATCTTTCTGTCCTTTTTCTCTTGAAAACAGAAGTTATATGGAGGATGAGCCCATGGAACATGTAGTTCCATGAAGTGACCTATGCAGAAGGTGAAATGCTTGCCAAGTGCCAGTCACTGTAAGTGGGCTAGAAAGGAACATTTAGTGATCCTATCTGCTGCTAGCTTTTTTTCTCCATCTGATTAACATTACTCTCTCCAACCTCTTGGCATGCAAGCAAGGCTCTTTGTAGAATTCCTTGCATTCAAAACCCCCTTTTTGAGACACAAAGAAAGTAACATTTGCTTGGCTGTACTCTTGACCTTCTTACCTTGTTTTCCACCACCACCTTCGTACCCAGGCAATGTGATCTCCTGCTCACACGGTCTTTTCCAAGTAACATAGACTGGGTGTGGCGTGCTGAGCAGAACACAAACAGCAATTTCACTTGTCAGGGAGTTCCTTTGGCCTGACAGCTCATGCTGTTGACTCACTGGGAGGTTTTTAACCTGGAGCACTACTGCTATGGGACCCAGTTTTACTGGAGGACAGTGCCTCTGGAACACCTGAATGGCATTGTGCGTGTGCTGTGCCTTTCAAAGAAACACCGTAAGTGCTTGATGGCTGCTACTCATTGCCTTGATTGACACCCACATAGAAACTGGGATGTTCAGTGCATGGTAGGAAGGGAAACCACTGTTAGTATTCCTTTTACAGTTGCAGAAGCCACAAGGTATTTGTGTGAAGGTAATGAAATGTGCATGGAGAAAATCCTTGTAAATGGGTAATGATTAGCTTACATCACTATTGCTTATTTGGCCTATCGTGGGGGTTTTTGGTCATTTTATGGGTTGGGATGAGGGCCAGGGTCAGACTTTGGAAACAAAGAGAGTATTTTTAGTTAATTAAGAAAAATTATGCTTGAGTTCTAATTTAAATCAGAATACCCTTAAGCCGCCCTGCTTTTACGCAGATCTCCTGGCAGCGAGTCAAGCATTGTCACCACTCCTCCACTCCTGTGCCTAGTATTTGTTATTTAGGCATGTACTTTGGGATTTCTGGTGAAGACAGGGCAATATTAATGCTGCTGTGCAAGCTCTGAGTGAAACTTCACCCAAACATGGGCAAACAGCTCCAAGAGAGACTTGTGAACCAGAACGACTGCAGAGAAGCTAGGGAAAAGTTGTGTTAGGGATCTCTGTCCTGGACTGATTCATAGGTTGTACAGAGACTCCGTAGTCATCTTTTCTGACTTTCTACATCACACAGCCATTAAACTGTACTCCTGAATTGACTCTATTTTGACCACAGGTGCACATTTAGGAAAGGGGAGGAGAAAAAAACCTGACCTGAATTTACAAAGGTCCATTACCGGAGAAGTCATCGCAGCTCTTGGTAAAAGGTCTTAGTTTTAATTACCTTGACAGGTACTTACCTTCCATTATCATCACAGTTAAATATTTATTATTCTTTTGTACTCTAAACTTTCTTCAAGCTTCATCTGATCAAACGTGGGATGCTTCAGTTCACTACAGCCAGGAGATTAGATGTGATGTCTATTCTGGCATAGATGCTGGTGGAGGATCCTGCACCTTACCACAACAATCATCAGAGGCGGGAAGAACTGGGACTGACTTGTAGCAGTGGGGTTTATGTTCCAGTACTCTCATGTACATCACCACTCTAGTAATCCTCACAGAATAAGGCACTGTTCTTGGCATGCACTGAAGAAACAGTCAGCTTTTCAACTTCTTTGACCTTGTATGTCAGTCCTATGATATGTGGGCTGAAGAGAAATGAAAAGGGATAAATTAAAAAAAATGGCATTGTTTTGTTTCTCAATCCCTGTTTCCAAAAATTTGTTTTAAAAATCAAATCAAGCTGACCTAGCAGGGAATTCAAGAGAGAAGCATTAGGATGTCTTTTATTCCTTCATGGTGTAAATCTAAACCCCTGGCATGACATCCAGAAGTCATTTAATTTTGCAGCTATGTAGCAGCAGTCTGTATCTTTCTGCAAATGACCTGCATCTATTCACACTTAATGACACTGTTGTTTGTTCTCTTTGACCTGACAAACCAGAGACATGAGGATTAAGTTTCCAGACACTGTGAGTCTTTTTTCTTAGTGACCAATTTGAATTTCAGGTGGAAGTGAGCCAGTTGACTGCCTAGTGAGATATGGCACACCTTTTTAGCCTTGAATATAGTTGGAAGTCATCAGTGACACCTGCCTGTATTACTTTACCTGGTTAGCTGACATTGACTCTGTGGTCCATGAAATCTGTTGACTTTATTAAAGGATTGGGTTTGCTGCCTCACCTAGAAAAATAAAGACATTGAAAGACACCATCTAAATAATGTTTACAGAGGATTTGAGCCAAGCAGTCTGGGGAGAAGAGACTGCTATAACAGATCAGAGTGGTGTGTAGTCTGCTGATTACTAATTTAATAAAACCAGAAAATAGGTGTGTGTATGTATGCAGGGAGGATTAAGACTATGTATTGTGCGCGGTTTGCTTGAAAGTAGGCTGGAAAAGGATTTATTAATGTGATAATCAGTAAATTAATGGTCAGCTTTAGCAGTCAGCTATGGATATTCCATAATAGGACTTTATAAGGATGACCATTTAAAATACACCTCCATATAGCCCTTAGAATTAAGTACCATGTATTTCCATGACTGAGAGACTACAAATTTTTTACTTATGTTGTTGCATGAATAGAAGAATGAGCTTTATGTATGAGCTTCGTGCACATTTGAAAGCCGTATCTGGTTCTGCATGGCCCTGTTAGCTGTTCAGAGTACATTTCACTGGAAACCTTAACAGCTTTAACAGATCTCATTCTAAATATCTTAATGGAAGACACTCTTGTGTTTTTACTCATTCTAGTCACTGCTGCATTTATTAAAAAGTATTTTGAATCAAAATGGCTACAAACGCCCTACACTTATTTTTGTACTTTCCATGTACGAAAGGTTTTTGCTTGTATGCTAGCTAACACACTGCAAATGCAATTAATCACAGAAGTGTTTTTCCTTTCTTGTCTTAACTTCTTTCCAAATAATTAGTTTTAACTGGGGAGATGGTGATTATTACACAGGCATTCACTTCCCAGTGTTCTTCTTTTGTTCCCGAACAAGGTGATTCACAAAATAGCCACTTGTTTATGGTGGAGTCAATACCTACATTTTGCTTTTTCAGTTCTTTTGATAGGGTTGCACTCAGATATTTCATTAAAGGGGCTGATCTAATCCTTTGAAGTTTTACTATTGGCTTCCTTAAATCTGGATTAGTTTTAAAACTAATAATTCTTAGCTGGATAACACCCAATGAATCTGGATGGTGAATAAAGCAGCATAAAGGATTATCTTTGTTGTGACTGAGCCAATCTACATGAACATAACCTTATTTTTGGCTGTGAACTCCCTTACGTGATCTTGTTTTTCTTCAGTAATTAATGCATGGGTCCAGTGGACATAGGTTAAAAAAATAATCAATCAAACAAAGCAAGTATTTTATCTTTTTCTACTTCTGTTCTTCCATCTTTCTGGTCCTGTGGCTGAATCCAGTGTTTTTTGCTCAAAATGCTCTCCAACTTGGAATCTTGCTAATTTCTTCAAAGCCAAAAGACATTTGAGAAGACATCCCAGGTGTCTGAAGGAGCCTGTTGTGTTTCATCTCCCCATGGCACTGCTGCTATAGAAGCTTAAAAGTGCTTGCCATCTTCAGCCTCTCCTTCCCCAGAGACTGCAGCGTCTCACCTCCTGCCTTCTCTTACCCTTTACCTTGCTCTTTCCCTCAGCTTCTTACCAGCCTATGTGGTAAACGTCACTTTTTGCAGCTGTCACACAACGCTGCCCTTCCTGCCTGCCTGCCCCTTCACCTCCAAATGCTATCAATGTGCTACTCTAATTCTACTATAGGTCATCCCAGTCTGGTTTTTTTGTCCTACCCAATGTGTTTTGCAGTTACATCCTATCCTCCATGGAAGTGCTCTGGCCATTGTCTCCTGATTCCCTTTCTTTCATGTCCTAAGGCAGAAGGATGCTGTCCCTTGAGCTTTCCTCTTCAACGCTCCTCTGAGTGATGTCAGCCCAAACACAGCTTCAGCTATTAGCTTTTCTCCCCACAGCTAAAATAAGTCATGATGCATGCTCATTACAGCCCTTGGTGGGTACCTAGCCTTGGCTAACCTGTTTGATCAGAACCATCTGTATCATTGTATTTCTTGTTACTCAGACCTGTAATCTTGTTTTCCTACAGTTTGGCCCTAATGTTCTGGTTTTGTCTAAATATTTTTATTCCTGTCTGCACTGTGTTTTCCAAACAAGATATCCTGTCTCTTCACACTCTTGTATCATTTTCCTGGTCTCAGCCATGCTGTTCCTACAACTGAGTTGGCTGCTCTTCTCTGGCCTATTTTCTGATGGTGCTCATTTACTAATCAGTTGTTCAAACCTCCTTCCCTCTTTGTTCGTTACTCTCTTATTCCTTCTTCAGGTCATCTTATTGCCTCACTTCTTCTGTGTGAGCAGAAATCTCCTCAGACTCTTCTGTAGCTTTGTTCAGCCCTGCTTGTCTGGCTTTTTGGCTTCTGAGGTAATGGCTGCTCCCTTGCTGAAGGCCATATCTCTGATGGGTAATGTGGCTGCGGTGCTGCTGCCCTCCCCAATGCCTGGCAAAGGAGGCAGGTGGTCCTGCCTGTGTCCTGATGGCTGAGTTTGGGGACATGTGTGCAACCAAACCTACTGGCTTGGTGACACCATCCTAAAGCTGTCATCCGTGCTGAACCCTGCCGTGTAACCTCACTCTTCATCGTGGCTCAGCATCCTCCTCGCACTGCAGCAGAGTCTCAGCACATGGGTTTTCATTTCTTGGAGTAGCAAACATCCAGTTTGCCTTTTTGGCTGAGGTGCTTGGAGCCAGCTCCTTCTCTAAGTCACCCAGTGACCATCCAGTGATCTTCTCTTGAGCCCATGTTTCCAAAGCCTAGCCCACTGAGTAGAAATGTTGGAGGTTCTGACTCGGAAATAGCGATGCCCTGATTTGGGCAGGCTGATGAAATTCACCCCCTCAGCTGCACCCTGTAGAACAGGATGGCTGACCTTTCCACTGTAGCAGCCTGCTCTGCTGTGGTGACCCAAAATCAGTGTTTAATCAAAATATGAAAAAACACTATATTCGTCTTTCAATAATTGGCTCTGTCAAAAAAAAAAAAAAAGAAAAAGACAAACACTTTTGTTTAGAAGGTGGAAACTTGCCTTGTCCTGTCTGGGCTTGGCTGGAAAAGATCAGCAGATATATTTTTATTTTACTATGTTCTCTCCAGATTTTATTGTCCAACCTGCCTATGCATTTTGTAGGCTGCTCGACTTCTAGGGCCAGGGATGTCATCACGAGGTTTCTGGTGCTTGAGCTGATGATAGCAATGAGGCACAAGGTGATGGGTGGTCTGTAAAGGACCCACGCTAAACACCTTACCAGGAATCACTGATAGCTGCAGCAGAGACTCCCAGAGTGTATTCCTTGAGCACGGTCATGAAGACAGCAATCAGCAGTTTACAGGGGGAACAAAACATGGCAGTGCTCTCTACCTGTAAGAACGTGATCTCTTTTCTGCCCTAACACTGTCAGCTCTTTGCAATGTTTTTCCCATTTGACCCACATTTAATTTTGTTAGCATAATGTCTGGGATTTTTGGGAAAATGTGTCATAGGCTGACTCACAGTAAAGAATTGATCAAAACAGGACAAGAAAATTTCAGGCAAAACAGTATTTCACGTGTGCATCTAACTGATGTTATTTGCCTTTCTCACGCTAGATTGCCACCAACCAAGAATTTTAAATTTGGGAAAGAAGTTCATGCCTGAGGTCCAGCTTTCCCTTTGGTGAATCCCAGGCAGCACTCCTGAAATGAAAGCCCTCACACCTCTATTAATAAGGGTAGTACCTGGACCACAGCCCGTAAGGCATGAGAAGCTGTGACCAAAGATAAGATGCTCGAACACAACACCAGGATGTCCTTCTACCCCGCTTCTAGAAAATTTATTCCCAAACACATTCTCAGAGAAGACTTGCTGGTGGTGTCACACCAACACTGTAAAACTATAGGGGAACCCCCTTATGAATTGGATCAAGGTGCTGCATTTCAATGGGTCCTTTTTCCACTAGTAATATTAGCCAGAAAACAGGATGAAAAAATGCCATGTAAAAAGAGAGATGTAAGATTAATAATGTTTCAAAAGTCAAGCATAACGTGAAGGAGATAAAACATTTGAGAAGAAAATGGTGGCCTAGCAGGACTGGGAGAGATCATACCTTGAGAAAAGCTTCTCCCCATCCATATTTCCAAGGCAGACCATCTCCCTGAAAAATATTTGTGCAGGGCTCAAGAAATGGGAGAGGTCCCCAGATGCCAATAGATGTCTGCTGTACCCATGGAGGTGCCACCTGCTGTGCCCACCATCCACCAGCTGGATGACCACCCATGTGGGTGGCTGGCACCAGAAGGGATTTGTGATGTCATGAACTGCAGCGTGCTATCTTGCTTTTTAAAATGAGCTCATTACCAGATGCCAGGAGAGTCCCTTGCCAGAGTGTGTGTCATCTCACTGAACTCCAGGACACCCTGGTGTGACATGGTCATGGGCAACAGCGCTTTCCACCCATGCAGGGTAAATGCTTGGGCTGTTAGCTTTCAGCCTGGGCCAGGTGCTGCTGCACTTAAGCATGTACAGGAGTCTAGAGGAGTGCAAGTTCTGCTTTGCTAAGCCAAGTTTAAACAGAGATTGCGTACAGGTGTAACTTCACCCAGTTTCACCATGGATTTGCTTGCAGAACCCCCTCCCACTCAGTGGGCAAACCGACCGACCCTGTGTAACCAGAGGTGGATGAAGATCAGCATTTAACCTGAGGGGATCCTGCTTCAGCTCTGTGCCTGACAACAGCCCTGGTGGTGCCAGCAACAGAAAGAAACGCAAGTCTTGATATTTATTCAGGTATGTGAATCAGCACAGTGGAAAATATTTGTGTATTATTCCAAAAAATCCAAGCTGATGTTTACCGAATGAGACTGAAAAATTCCCTGATTCTATGCTAGGAAGTAGCACAGCCACTGGGACTGGGCTGTCCTTTAGTTTGTTTTACTTAAGCATTAACAATACCACCTCATTACATTACAGTGTATAATGTGAACTAATACACAAATTACAAAAGCTAATACATTCTCATTCTATAAAGACTGATTGTTATCATAGTTAGGGAAGAGGATTTTCTTAGCAGTGCTTATCTCAGAAGCTATTGGAAGGGAATACGGTAGTACACTTTAATTGGCTCCTTTTGCATCACAGGATGTGTTAATGATTTGTTGGACAATTATTAAGCTGTTTAATCTTCCCATCGGCCCATGAAGGATGTAGTTACGAATAACACCTTTTGTACACAATATACATGTGTCACTCTGAAAAGACAAGACCCATCTCCCTCTTTAGGATGTTGCAAAAAACCATGAGAATCTCCAGAAATAATCCTAGCTCCTGTGATTCACAGCAGCTGGATTAACATATTATATTTCTTCTGGGGGGGAAAAAAATATCTTTGTTGTGTTTAACATTGGTAGATTTTAAGTATCACCTCTGCAACTTTTTCGTCATTGGCACTATCCTGCAACTTTCTTATAAAATACCTCTGAAAAAAAAGGCTTTCTTGAAAAAAAAATACATTTTTGCTTTTTCAGTTGGGGCAAATTCATTAAGCTGGCAAAGACTTTAGTAGTAATAATCATACAGTGACCTTTTCTTTTAAAAGCTGGAAAGTTTGTAATAAATGAGTCAGTGATTAAGGAAAGAGAAAAGCAGTTGAGTCCTGGCTGGAAGGACTGCATTCGGCACTCTGCTGTGGGTTTCTTCTCTGCCAAAGTGTGAGGCATTTACATCATGCGTTGGGTGGTGGTGGTGGTGTTGGTATTTTGCATAGCTCTTGTTTGCAGAGTGCTCTAGCTGAGGCCCAAAGGCTGAAGTCTCAGCACCTCCATCCAGTTGCTGCTCAACTGAAGGAAGATGTACTTCTGAAATAATCTGCGCATCTGAAAAATCATATTCTGAAATTTCATCCCCTAAATCCAGTGCCCCAAGTTAATGGCTACTCTGGACTTACCTCAACTTCCCAGCTGCTAAAGGGCAAACTATTATTCCTTTTGACTCATGCTCTTGCTGAAAATATAAATATGTGCATATTTGGGAATATTCCAGTGCTGTACCCTGAATTTTATAGAAAAGCACACAAGGAAATCTGTAATTGTGCTACCACAGCAAAGTATGACTAATACAAATCAAAAGGTACAAGGGGACTGCACAGTGACCAGAGAGAACATTACAATTTGGATGCCCAATAATTATCTTCTTTCCTGTGGTTAAACCACGACAGGCATGCATCCTGCAGAGAAAATAGTATGTCATTAATTAAAATCGTATCAGGTTAATGCATGAATGCTATATTAAATAAGCATATACAGCCTTAATTATTATGTACCCTAATTTTTGTCTTTGACTTTACAATTTCTGTAACAGTTTAGCACGGTACCTGTATGTGACCCTGTGCACTGATTATATCCTAATTAACTTATCCTGAAACAATAAAAGACAGATTTCCTCAAAAAAATCATCAAAACAAAATGGAGTTTAATACTTCAAACTACCTTGGATTAGAAAAGTGTTAGAGAAATTAAAAATGCCCTCCAAATATGTAAATGCTGTCATTTCAAAGTTGCTTCATCTTCTCCTTTCCCCTTCAAGCTTCAAGTAAATTCTACCCTGGGGAAAACCCTGTGGAAGCTGGGCCTCAGGAAGAAGTTGAAAATTAGGCTATGAACTTAAAGGAAACCTCATGACAACTTTGAAGTGTGTAACAGTGACTCAGTGGAGTAAGTACCTATAATTCTACCCTTGGAAAGCAAATGGACTTCTACACGTTGCTTGAGAGAGCGTGATGAGGCCTCTCCTAAGGGGAAGTGTACTATTAACAGGAAAGTAGTACTGCTAACGGGGAGCACCTCTTAACAGCCTTCCACATAGGAGCTAATTTGGGGTAACAGGTTTGGGTGGGTTTTTTTTAAGTTGATGAAGCCAGCAGAAGTTTTGCCATGGTTTTGGTGAGAACAAGAGAAGGTCCTTTATCTCCTGTGGTAAACAATATTTCAATCCTATGCAGTAGCTACAGCTTTTCTTCTAATAAAAGTTATAAACCAACTTTGGTGTTTCTTTTGGTGTCAGCTTTCAGGTCCTTTATGGCAAATTCATTCTGTTTTGTGGCTGTTGCAATTTGTTGCTTGTAGTTTATCCAGCAAGAAGCCATAAACCACATGACCATGTCATGGAGCACCTGTTCCACTGGAATTTCTTGGCAGGAGTCTCCTATGTCACATTCAGTGGGGTAGTCATAATACTGATAATTTCAGTGAGAAGCATGAGCTTCTTAAGTTTGGATTGTTAATAATTTTACATTGGTTTCTTTAACCCTGGTTCTTGCTGTTTCTTAGTCCTTCCATCTTTCCTGAAAATTATTAATATTTCAGGGTGGCTCAAGTGGTGAGTCCACGTTTTCATCATCCCTCCAAGATCTGCAGCTCAGTGAATTCTTATCGATTTTGCAAAAGGCAAATGTATTAAAGTGGCTTTGTTGCTCAGATAGGGAAACAACAAATAAAAGTGCAGACAGATGTACAAATGAACCATGCTCTGGAGCAAGAAGACTTGTGAAAGAACACGGGCCCCAAAATAGACATCGAGGAGAAGAGTGACGCAGGTGTGTTCAGACGCAGGTGGCAAGCAATTCTGCACATGGGAAGCAGGGAAAAGATGGCACACTGAGTCGGTTTGAACAGCAGTGAGGTAATTTTGTTCCTTGCAAATATATGTCTTGGGAAAAAATAGATGCTGCGTGCCAAGAGGCTATTGATCACGTTGCTAAATAAAGTAGTAGCCTCGCTTCACAGTAGGTTCTTCTAGAAGCACCTGCTAAGCGTTGATGAGGAAAGCACTGCAGCCATTCCAGCGTGCCAGCACAGCATGATCTGACACAAGCACAGCAGCAAATGGAGGGGCTGACAGGTAATGTTCAGTACCACCATCTGAGCTGTTGCCTCCTGAGTCACCCATCAGAAGGGACAGCTAAAGCTGAAGGACCATCGTGCAGCAATCCTAAGACACATGGGGAAAGGCAGCATGCCAGGACAGACTTCCCTGCTGTCTCGTGCAGGAAAGCAAGGAGGGCTGCTGGGGAGTTCTCAACCAAAGAGCCTAATGGCCAGGTGAGTGGGATGGGAGCAATCAGCAAAAGTGCCACCGCTCCTTGTCGGGGTTATAGGAACCAGAGAATAACGCTGTAGGGTGGCTTAAGCAGTGAGTCCACATTTTCATCATCTGTCCAAGATGCCATGGCTTGTCCTTGATACCTCAGAGTAGAACTGGCCACACCGTTTCTGTCCTCTAACCTATGAATCATGTCCCCAGGTGACTTTGGTAAAATGGCAATGGGATTCCATTCTTATTCCAAGTGAACATGTCAAGAAAGAGAAGGATGAAATAGTGACAGGCTGCTGAGGTCACCTTCTGGATAGAAACCGTGAGCCAAAGAGGACAGTACAAGTGTTAGAGCAGTGAGCATTGCTCAAAGAATCAACTGCTAGAAACACAAACAGTGCAAAATGGGTAAGTCATGCAGCAACTTACCACAAACATATCACTGTTCTGGAAAACAACAATACTTCTACAGACATCATCCACCTGCTTCTTTATTGATCTGAATATCCCTGGAGCCAGTCTTGCTAGAGCTTCTAATCTATTATGCCAGATAAGGGGAAAGTTCCACAGAGGTATTGGAGGGGTTAGGATGGCTGGCACAACCTTGGTAGTCCAGGGGTATCCTTTATCCATCATGGATGGCTTTGAGGATCTGAGAAACAAAGGTCCTGTTCCTTGCCATGAGCTGGGTCCTTTGGTCATGCTTATTTTACCGTGAATACTGATGCTTAGTTATGCCTGACTGTGCAGTATATGACATAAACTACATATATCTAAAGAAGGATAATGTCATACTATTTAGAAAATCAATACACCTTCATAGGATAAAGACTATTTGGTACAATAGTTAATGAATGAGATTTTCCTGACGTGGGCTAAGAGGCCAACATTTGGGGGCTGGAGGCCTAGCAGGAGAGAGGCTAAGCCGAAAATACCCTCCACTGTCTCGCTGCAGTCCAAAAAGCAGCTGGATGTGGGTACCTTCCCCAGTTGGACTGACAGGCTCTCTGCTTCTCCAAGCGGTTTGTTTACAGCTGTGTCTAAAATAAACGTTGCCTTTTTTTTTTCGCTCCTGTTATTCCTGCGGAGCGAGTTGGATTCCTTTCTGACTCACGCATGATTAACTAACTTCCAGCTGCATTATCTTTATTGTTGTTGCCGATGCACAAGCCAGCGCTCAGCATGACTCGCGGATCCCAAGCTGCGCTGGCGAGGCTGCCACTTACAGAAAAGGATTTTTCCTGAGAGTTGGGGGGTTTGGGAATTTGTTTTTCCTCATTTCTTTATTTATTTAATAGACAGCACCTGCTTGCTTTCTCGGGGACCGGGGAAATAAAAACAAACAGCAACCGGTAGACGTGTCCCGACCCACCCCGTGAGGTGCTGCTGGCCGAGAGGCCGCGCCCGGCGGGCGGGCAGCGCCGAGGGGGTCCCGGCACACGGCGGGAGAGCAAGGTCCGGCAGTGCCTGCGAGGAAGCAGTTAATGCCGGGCACCAGGAAACGGGAAGGAAGAGGCTGAGCTCAGCAGGAGCCGCACAGCGGAAGCCCCCCCGGCCCCACTCCCTCAGGGCCGCAGCTGCCGCCGGACCGGGCGCACGTGCGGGCGCGGCGGCGCGCGGGCACGTGCGGGGCGGGCACGTGCGGCAGCAGCAGCAGCCGCCGGAGGGAGCGGAGAAGGGAGGGAAGCGGCGCTCCCGCCGCCCCGGGGCAGGGCGGCCGGGCTGCCGGATGGGGGCGGTTTTACCCGACCGTTCGCCCCTTACATAAGCCGGGAGCGAGTCCGCCCCCCATCCCTTCTGCTGTTCCCCCTTCCCCCTCCCGGGAGCCGCCCCCCTGCTGCAGCGATGTGACACGCCCCCTCTCCATCCCTTCCTCCCTCCCTCCCTTCCGTCGCCGTCCCCTCCCAGGAAGGAGCCGGAGTCGGCAGCGCCGCGGGCCCAGCATGGAGTAGGGCGGCCCGGGGCTGGCGGCGCCGCGCGGGCATGGAACTGGGCCCGGGGCCCTGCGCGCTGCCCCCCGCCGCCGGGGCCAGGGCGGCGGCGGGGGGACCCTGCGCCGAGATGCTGCAGGTGGCGGAGGAGGCCTTCCGCGGCGGCAACTTCGAGCTGGCGGCCGAGATCTACGGCTCGGAGCTGGCGGGGCTGCCGCAGCCCGAGCGGGGCCTGTGCCTCCGCCGCGCCGATGCTCTGGCCAGGGCCGGCCGCATGGCCGAGGCGCTGGACGCCTACGGCGCGGCGGCGCGGCTGGCGCGGCTGCGGCCCGAGGAGCTGCGGGAGCTGGCGGAGAGCGTCGCCCTCAGCATCCGCGACAAGGAGCTGCGCCTGCCGCCCTGGGGGAGCGACGCGGCCGGCGGCGGGGCGGAGGGTGAGGGTCTGGGCGACCCGGCGTGCTGCCGCCCCCCTGAGCTGTTCGCCTGCCCGCTGTGCCGGCGGCTGCTGTGCGAGCCGGTGACTCTGCACTGCGGGCACACCCACTGCCGCCGCTGCGCCGAGCCCGGTGACTGCGGCCGCTGCCACCGCCCGCGCCGCTCCGCCGAGCCGACCCCCGCCGCCGCCGCGCCGCCGCCGCCTGCCGCCGCCCGCCCGCGGGTCAACGTGGTGCTGGGCAACCTGCTGCACAAGTGGTTCGGCGCCGAGAGCCGGGCGCGGCGCCTCCGCGCCGAGGGCGACGCGCTGCGGGAGCGCCAGGAGCTGCCGGCCGCCCTGGAGAAGTACAACCAGGCCCTGGAGATGGGTGAGTGGCACCGGCGGGGGGGAGGAGGGGGAGGGGGCGAGGCAGGGGCAGCGCTGACCTCGGCTCCCGCAGCCGTGCGGGGAGGGGATTTGCGGTGAAAGGTGGGAGAAGGCACCTGGGGGGTGTGGAGGTTACAAGCAGGAATCCTGCCAGCGGGTCTCCTCTCACCCGCCTCCTCCCAGCGAATGGCTATTTTTGTTCCACTGGTATTTCTGTCCTTGCTCTCAAGGTGCCTGGTGTTTAGCTGCTCGTTGCTGGTGACTCATTATGCAGTATTTCTAGAAAACCCGCTTTTCTATTTATGGGGAAGCCATCATTAAGTGCAGGATACGCAGTAGTGGTCGTGTTGAGCCCCACCGCGGCTTCATGGAAGAAATGAGTGTGTGGATCGGATTCATTCACCTACGTGCAGCTGCACCTTCAGCAAGACAGAGTCTTTGAAAACACCTAATGAGGTATCAGTAGGCGTAAAGGCTCAGAAAATTTCCTTTATCTTACACTGCTCAAAATACTTAAGATAAATCTGCGTTTTGCCTCGAGGAGATGGTCCGCCCATGTTTTGAGCGTAGCCTCTTTGTTGGCACGAAGGATTTCTGCGTGCAGTGTTCTCTGAGGAGCTTGGCTTTAAATAAAAATGGCACTGTCTGCCTTCCTTCTCTGCCAAACCGATGGCAGCCTTAGTTTATCAAAACTGGGTTGTTTTCAGGCTGTGCGCCGAGTAGTAGGTGGATCCTGTTCGCTCGGTTGTAGCCGTGTAGTAGTGGTTGTGTGCGTGCGTGCGCCCGGCTTGTTTGCCCTGCGAGCGCAGGGGGTGGTACAACACCGTGAATATCTGAAGCGCCTGGAGAGAGGCGTGGAGCTGGGGAGAGCCGGTATCTCGACAAATCCCCCGGGATCTGCCACTCCTCTGGTCTGCGCGTGATGGATGTCCGATTTAATCGAGGAGGAGGGGAGCAGAAAGCCTCCATCATGTTAACAGAGGCGAAATCCTGCGGGTAAATATCTTCGAAAGACATGTGTAGAAAAAAAAATGTGTTTCCTCTGTGAATGAGCTTCTTCCCTGCATTGAGTAAAATTGCTTTCTTTGTTCCTAGTTGTTACATAAATGGCTCTGGTTTGGTGGTTTTTTTTTTCTTAATTTATTTTGTCGTGTAGAGAAACACACTCTTTTGCTAGTCGTTGACTCACTCTTTTTTTACGGCGGTTGCATGATAGGCATTGAAGATGAAAGAGTTTGAGATGGGATAGTGTGGCATACTATCACCTCACAGCTGATGCCGGCTGCAGAAACCATTACTTCTGCTGTTTCTTCCACTGCTGCAGCTAGATGTGCAAGTTTTCAGTCCTAGCCGAGTGTCCCTGTAAAACTATTACGCGGTTTAGCTGAAGTAATAATCTATTAAAGTAGGGCAGGACGGAGAGTCCAAGAAGGAAGGTGAAGCAGAGGGAGGGGAGAGGCTTTATATAGGTCACTGGTGGTTACAGTGAGTTTTCAGTAGTGGAGCCTCCTGATATTTTGAGTTCAGGGCCCTATGCAGGGGAAAGTAGCCTCTCATCAACTAAATAAGTGTTTGAAGTGGTTTTTAAAGAACTAGTTCTCACTGTTGCCTGTGCTTTTTGCTGTGTCTGCATGGGGGTGAAAGTAGAGGGAAGATTGTAGTGTGCTGCTGGTGCTCTCACACAGCATGTCCTTCCCCTTCCTGTCCCTGGAGCACAGTCTCCAGCTATGGCTGCTATGCATCAGGATCTCAAGATAACTCCTTTGCAGTGTCCTTATTTCTGTCTTCTGTGATTTCCCAAGCATGCTAGGAATCTGTTCAGAAAGTCCTCACTCTGTCAGTGGCACTGAAATTGCTTAATAAGACTTTTTAAAAATAAAATAATAGTAGATATCTTGCTAGCTTTTGAAATCCAAAACTCACAGGCTTACATGTTGTAACTTCCCGGTAGTGGATCCAAATTCCTGCTGCTGAAGGGCAGCCCGCCTGCCAGCTCTTCACCTTTTTTGATGTTTTGTGTGTGCCTATGCCATTTCTCACAGGCTAAACTGCTGTATGAGCCTCATGTTCTGAAATTCTTCCCACATATTCATCAGGTACTGATTTTTGGCATGATGGAGTTGCCTTCTTGTTTTCTAGTCAAATATCAGGGTAAATAAGAAGGAAAAAAAAAGAAACACATGCCCTTTCAGTAGTTGTGTTAGCATATGGGCGACTTAAAATGCACACAACAACCCCAAGAATCACACCCTGTGCCTGAGAGTATTGTCCCAACGCTTCTTTGACTCTGTTAGGCTTGGGACCATGACTGCTTCCTTGGGGAGCCTATTCTAGTGCCTGACCACCCTTTGGGTGAAGAACCTTTTCCTAATATCCAGCCTAAACCTCTGACACTTCAGGCCATTCCTGTGGGTCCTGTCACTGGTCACTGCAGAGATCAGTGCCTGCCCCTCTGCTTCCCCTCATGAGGAAACTGTAGACCGTGATGAGATTTCCCCTCAGTCTCCTCTTCTCCAGGCTGAGCAGACTTCTAATGTGTGAGAAAATAACTGCTTTTTAAAACCTCCAAATGTTTATGTACTACTATTGAGTGTCAAGGGCCTGGGTGTCCTTAAAATTTCATTTTAGAGACTGAAGGCACACGAACACATTGATTATACAATTGTGGTATTAAGTTAGGTAAAACTCCAGGTTTCTTGGCAGGACACACAGTTCAGTTTTTTACTGGGGTTTTTTTGTGGAGTACTTTCTTGCTCCATCTGCAGCAACTGGCTTTGCGTGATGCAATAGTAAAGCAAGTTTTCCAGTTACCTATGACTTCTTTCATTCTGATTGTGATCTTCTCTCTTCTGGTTTGCATTTTAGTTCTTGCTTTGACTGTGACCTTCTGTCTTCCAATTTACATTTTAGTTCTTAGGGTGCTTCAGTTCTAAATACAAAAGACTCCTGTTATGTACACTTATTTCTGGTGTAATCTGGAATATCTACTAATTTCAGGTCTGGGAAGAGGTCTGTGTCCTTCAAGTTGTCAACTTTTTTCCAATTGAGCTAGTTAGTGTTACAAAAGCATACTCTTAACAAGTATGTTCCTCTTTTGTCCTTAGCTATCGGATCTGCACTATCACTGTTGCTCCCATGTGCTCTTGATAGTCTGCTATGGTTTCAGGTGTGGTTGCGTGGGGTTTTTTGTTCTTAAGAAAATCAGCTTTGCTATTTGATCCTTTTAGTCCTCGTGAGCTGCCCACAGCTTGGTGATCTATGCTTTATATGTTTTATACAAAGTTGCTGGCTTTTCTTTTGCTGCCACAGATGTTGGAATAGATCGCTCATTATTGAAAGGCATCTAATTACGACAGCTTCAAAGCAAACACATGTCAGGTTGCTTGAAAAGAAGCATTTGTTTCCAGCTGGATCACTTTTTGTGCCAAGCTTTATGCTGTTCAGCCATCATAATATCAAGTATTGTCCAAATATTGTTCTCCTGGCTGTTACCCCAGCTTTCTGAATTTCATTTGTGTGGGGATCAGAGGTGGGCTTCCTCTCTGACATCCCTTCTCTTTTAACTTGTCTTTTGATTATATGAACTATTAGGTCAGTTAAACTGAAATATATACATGTGCAGGATTAGTTTATTTGGATTTGGTGTTTTGGTTTTTGCGTTTGTTTTTGTTTTGTTTGGATTTGGAGCCTTTTTGTTTAGTAAGCGCTTTCTGCACCCTCTTTTCTCTCACTTGCTGCTCTCTGATGGAGATGCTCTCTGGAGGGCTTGTGCCTGGGAGGAGTACAGTTGTTTCTGTGTATCCAGGCATACAGATCCTTTAAGCTGTGTACCTGAAACTAAACAAAGTTAGATTTCAGATAAATTAATGTATTTTGAGGATGTCCTTTTGGTAGTGTGTTTTAGTTCTGTTTTTGTTTCTACAAAGCAGTTCCCAGTTACAGAGGTGGTAACAGGTGGCTATTGCTTCATAGGGAGTTTGTGAATAGAGCTTTTCCCAAGTACAGAGCTCTGAAGGAGACCAATCTCTCCTCAGGATGAGGGTGCACTTGTAAGCCAACACATATGCAGAGTGTCAGAGGGTTGGGATGGTAGTGGCTCATGTCTTCAGCCAGCATTTCTCTGTGCCCTTCTTTGTACTGAGAAAGCCTGTTAGCGTCCTGTGCCTTTCCTGTAAATAAGCCTGAAGATGTTTGCTCAGAGATACAAAACCCAGTGGTGTAGTCCTGTGGCTCCTGTTGCTGCTGCTGTTTTGTAGTAGTGCTGGTTCCTGGGTTGTATCTGCAGTTGGCAGTCTTGGGTGGTCTCTCAATCCTGAATGTAGAGCTGCAGCTCTGCTGGAAAGGGCTGTGTCCCTGCTGTGTCCACCTGACCCTAATCCAAAACAAGCTTCTTTTGGATGAAGGGGTGACTATGCCCTGGCTCCTGTGGTGTGATGAAGTAGCTGCTTGTTTGCCTGCTCTGTGCTGTGCAGTTGTGGCTGGCTCCCAACAGAGTGGCACACACTGTATCTGGACAGTGGTGTTCCAGGACACCCTGTTTCTGAATGAGATGTGTTGGCTCCAGTATGTAATTACCTGCTGCTGCAAAGTTTATCAAGGTTGAGAAGTTTATTGTTTCCAGAGAGCAGTGAGAGCTCAGCAAACCCTCAAAGTGGTTGTGTTTACTTTCTGATGTGATGGGCTCTTTCTGAGCAGAAATAGGTTTGTCCTAGGAGGGAGGATAGCTGATGCATGCAGCTGCTCAAATTGCCCAGCATTTTAATTCCACCCCGGCCAAGGGTTTCAGAATGAGCATGTAGGAAATAAAGCTCAGCTGTATCAGAGTTTTAAAACACAGTGAAAAATATATATATATATATGTAAAGGAGGCCTTTTCTTCTTAAGTCCTTTACGTGGATCTCTGTTTCCAGAGGATAAAGGATGGTGCAGGAAGGGCCAAGGAGAGAAGGCAAGTTTGTACCAGGCCCATAGTGTCAGAGGTAGCATGCTACAGGGCAAGCAAGGGAGATGCTTCTGCCTGGGCACTGGAGATGCTCCATCTCTAGTCTCCTGGGATGGAGAGCCGCACACTGAGCTCTAACCCACGAGGTGGTGTTTAGGGCATTTCTGGAAACAAAATATAGGAGCTTTCCTGAGCTTTGGTGGAAAGAGGAGAATCTGCCTTTCTTGGCCAGACCTTGGAGAAACCTCTCCCTTTTAATCCCAATGCATGTTCACCATAAATTGATCTGATCCAAAAGAAAGCTTAATGTGGCCAGACAGCACTAATTTATTTTGTGGTCAAGCAATTAATGGAAACTTATCTGATGCCTTCCAAATTCTCCCTGTGTAAGAATTGAATGAAGGGGTGGGGCAGGCCAAGAGGCAGTGGAAAATAGATATAAAGGGAGCTACAGACCTCCAGTGATTCAGGAGCAACAACTGTAGATTTTCCTGCTATGTAAATGCCAGGTTGTGGGGTTGCACTGCTTCCTGAAGAGCATGGATAGGTAAACTTCCAGCCATGCATTGTTAGAGTTGCACTGAGTGCTTACAGCCATGAGTAAAATAGGTATGGGCAAGCATTTTGCCATGCTTCAAAAATGACTTGCTCAGGCATTTTTTCTTCCAAGCCTGCTTCTGAGTTGTTTCAGATAATGGGGGAAAGGATGATGAGAATTTCTTGGTGGGCTGGTGGAACAGCCTCCTGGTGACTTCCTACTGCAGCCCTGAGAGGTGATGGATTTCTGTGTTAGTCATGGGTCAAGACCAGAAGAAGCAAAGAAGAGTCTATAAAGGGAAGCTGCTGAACTCTAATCTTTAGAGAGTTGTGCTTAAATTTTTACGGAGGTGACTGATGCCATAGTATACATTTTATTAATTCTGCTGTTTTCAAAGGTCTTGCACTCGTTAATGGTGCACTTGCACACCAAAGTCGCGTTGTTCAAAGAAAACTGCTAGAGAGCTTCCACATGTACCTATATTTGGATTATGTGTATTTAGTGCACTTTAGTGGTCTCTTATTTTGTACACCATTTCTAGAAGGTTGCTGATAAAAGATAAGGTCATTTATCTTTTTCTGATGTGGTAGAAAAGAGGCTGACCAAATTTTCCTTCCTCACAGGATCTTGGGTACACTTTCCAGTTTGCAGTAGTAAAGAAGTAAGTCTTTGATGCTGTACCCAGCCATTTAACAAAAACCACAAAAAAGCCGTGGTAGACAGCTGTCATGACTCCTGCAACAGCAAATGGTTCAGTCATTTTAATAATTTATCAGAAGAATATTTAATTTTGTAGCTCCTAAAGGAAGGTGACTATAGGAGAAGAATTAGAGGTAGTGTTTCTGAAATAGTAGATGCTTGCTGCTTAGAGGATTTGTGCTAAAAGAGGAACTTTCCTATCCCTCTGTAAAATCATGTCTTGGAATCCACTTAAAGTGTGTCTTCAAAACTCGTTAGTTCTGTTTTACATGGACAGAAAAATGTGTAAAAGTAGGAGTCAAGGTTACCAATTGACTGTTGCAGTAATCCTAGTGTTATTTTTAAACTTAAAATATTTTGCAGAGTTCTGTCCCATAGCTGCCCCTCCTCTTTTACTGAAATAGTGCTTGAAAAATAGTAGTAAATACTTCATATATGACACAACTGGAAATGTGTCAAGTCCTTTGGAGCAGAAGCTCGTGTTACTCTCGGTTTGTACGGAGCTTGAGGTTGACTGCTGAGATCCTGTAGTTGGATCTCTGGAAGTTTTTGGCTGCTTCCAGGGGATCTGCTGAAGACAGAGGCACTACAGGACTGCAAGGCCACATCCAAGGTGGTCAGGAGGCTTATACATCACTGGCAAAGGGAAGGAGGCATCATACTGTACTATAGACAGTCTTTGTCTGTGTCGTTTTGTGTTTGTTTTTTTTTTTAAGTAATTACATTGTTGATGTAACTTACTGTATCTTAAGTGGTATATAACTGTATTTTCCCTTCCCCCTTCATGTATGCAACCCAGATGTAACTTCCTATTAATAATTGAACTATTTCAGCAATCCTAGAGAGTGAACTATACATACATATCAGAAAGTCTGAAGAATTTTTGAAGTCTCTTCAAACAGCATACTCTGTTTTTTTTTTTTCTCTTTGATGAAGCATAACAGAATGTCTTGTTTCTGGTAGAAGACATTTATAGAACTGATTTGTGCTTCCTTCTCTCAAAATTATTAGGGTATTGTGGTACTCTCTCTTTTCCACAAGTGTGTTACATGATCAGCTCCGTTTGAGGACAGAAGCAGTAAGGTAGGCACTGAGAAACAAGAAGGCCCTTTTTGCAAAAGCCAGAGATTCTGAAACAAGCTTTAACTGGAAAAAGCAAAGGTTATAAAGACCTGAAAAGTAACTGGTAGAAATGGTTGCTTATGTACTAATTGTGTCAAAGAAAGCTAGTAGATTATCACTGTTAAAGTCATTTTATGATAGAATATCTGTCTGTAAATTGATCTTGTTAAACTGTGATCATGGGAGACCTACTTTGCTGGTCCTGCCTGTCTGGAAGCACAGTGTGTCTTTGGAGTCTCCTTGCAATCACAGGTTCACATGCACCTAGCATAGTTCCCTGTTTCTGGGGGGGGTCAGGAATTTTCTTTGGGTGTTTTTGAGATCTGGCAAGGGGGTTGACCTCATGAGGTGTTTTGTTTTGGTTTTGGATCTTGCTCGTTATTTCTTACTTCAGTCCATAGGTATCTTGATTGGAACAGTTTCTGTACCTGCTGTTTGAGATAATAGTTCCATTCTGACTGAGGCTTTGGTCGGAAACCTTTCCCAACCTTGAACTAAATGCTGAGTGAACTAGTAAGCATCGAAAATGAGTCACATTTGTGTACTTACTGTTTTTATTATGCCAGTACCAAGTGGCCACAGATGGACTTGGGGTACATCATGTGAAGCTGTGCCCAAATGTCCAAAGGGTAGAGTGGGAACTGGAAATACAGGGAGGGGGTGTTATTTCATGCTATCTTATCTGAAAAGAGTAGCATGCATCTAGCAGAGTGTTGAAACATTAGAACTTGGATAGGAGGGAGCAATGATCTAATGCATTACATTTAGCTATATGCTGGGACATTCTTGAAATCAGGACTTCTGCTGCTGCTGCACTTCATTTTTTAATTGGTTTGGGAAGAAGGTTATCATTGGCTTTGCAGAAATGTAGACTAAACTGTAGGTTAATGTAGGTCTGGCATGCTTCTGCCTCATGAGGCTGGAGGTACAACACAAAATCAAGGGTACAAAGCTAGTTGCATTGTCTCTGTAGCAGCTCTTCTTCTAGGTAGCATATAATTTCCATTACAGTGTTTCTCCCGAGTAATGATGGGAATAGTTGATTAGCTGTGCTTAGTGGTAATGACAGTCCAGCTTTAAATAACATAGCTGAGGACTTACTGAGCCTGAAATAAAACTGCTGGGAATCTACAGCATTTTGTTCAGCACACAGAAAGATCTGTGTTCTTCAGCCTGGGCTTTTGAACAGCAAAATACAGAGGCCAGGAGAGAAGTTAGTTCAATCTTAAAATTATATCTTCCTAAAAATAATCTAGCTCATCTATTGCCAGTGCCTTTTCTTTGAGTCAGAGTAATAATACAAGGGAGTTACTTTGTCTCCTGTGCCCCAGACCACCGAGCACATGGGTAAGCCTACTGCAGGGCAAAGCAGCAAGTGGGTTGATGTCCTCTGTCTTTGGGTGGGAGGGCAAGAGGAGAGCATTGCCACTTCAGTTCTGCTAATTAAGTGGTGACTGCAGTTTAAAAAGGCCTGCTCTCCTCTTTCATTTTGGTGTGCTGTGTGCTTAGGTTGGCTGCAGAGGTGAAATCCCAGTCAGGCATAGACCAGCTCTGTAGTTGCATAGTGCAGATGAGTTATACTGGGGCTTTCTGGTGGTGTCTGAATCAGCTTTCCCATGGAGTAACAGGAGAGAAAACTTCGACTTGGGGTGGCTTTTTTAAATTCATAATGGGCACTTCTGAAGGAGGAAAGACATGAAGAATTCTTCATATCTGCATGAAGGTAAAGAAATTAAAATATTTTGAAGTAGAGCTTGATGGGATATACATTGCCTCCTCTGATAGAGTCTGTTTTATTGCACTGGTTGTGGGTTGTAGGCAGTGTGAGTGTGGATGAGGGAGGAGGCCTTTGCATGCACAAACCAGCTGCTGCCTAGTGTCAGAGTCTCCAAGCAGAGAATGGTGGTGCCCTGTGCTCCATGTCCTTATTGCAGCCTCTTTCAGGAGCCCCTAAGGTCGTACACTGCTGTCTGCCAGTGTTGGTCATCCGGTGGAAATGGGTTTTATATTTGCTTGCAGAGTACTGTCTGCAAGTGCCTGCTTTAATTACAGTGGAAAGATGCTTGGTTGCAGAAGTGGACTTAGAGAGGAAAAGGCATCTTTTATTGCATCCTCTGTGCACTAAAAGCTCTTGCACATTTCCTGTGGGGTCTTTGGTTACTTCACTTCCTGAAGACTGCCAGTGATGTAAATGCAAGGAGGAAAAGCCATGATATTCAGAAAATACATAGGTTTTTTTAAAATCCAGTTGCTAATTCAATTAAGGTGGTGTGGCAGTTTGAGCCACGTTAGAAATCTAAAATCCAATTTTCAGGCTTCCCCCACCCCTTCCCACAATTATCCTGACACCGGAGAGAAACTTTCAGGCCAGAGGCTTCTGTAGGGGAAAGGGGAAGTATATACATTTATTTACAGAAATAAATACTATACAAACTAAAGACAACTATGTATATGTTACATCTCTCTCAATCAGTCCTTTCAAGCCCCTCCATTAAGTTTAGTCCAGGAAAGAGCCTTTTCAAGGCTGGAAAGTAACCAGTCCCTCTGTGGGAGTGTTCTGGGCCTGAACGCTCCCCCCTCACCAAGTTCCAGTTGTTTTGTTGTGGTCTCTCCTCCTCATGAAGTCTGAGAAGATAGCTTTGAGTCCTTGCTCTCCTGCCGCCGTGTGATCTCTCTTCTCTCATACTTCGGTTCATAGGCTGCTGCAGTGTAGTTCTGCTTATCAAGCATCCACGTCCTGGCATGTGGATTTCTCTTCGGGTTTTCGGTTGTCCTGCGTGGCAGAGACATCCTCCGGGCCCCTTTCTCTCTCTCTGGGGAGGGGGTCCGTCTCCAATTTCGCTTGGGACTCTTCTCCTGAGCGCCGGGCCTACCTCCACGGCCTGTCCACTTGGCTCAGCTTCAATGCTGAGCCTCTCCTCCACTTTCCAGCGGAGGGAAAGGAAAAGCCCCCCTCCACAGCTTAGCTGTAGAAAAGGAGGGGGGAGAAGGCTTGGCTACAAAAACTTGCCTCTCTCCTCTTACCTCAGGTCAGGTTCAGGTGCTGTGAGTCTCTTCCCTCACTGCACACACTCAAAATGCTGCCTCTAACTCTGCTCTGGCCTAGGCAGAGCTGGGGGGCCGCAGGGCTCCCCTCTTCCCTCCGGAGGGGGAAGAAGGAGCCCAGCCACCCCCCGGCCTTCCACACCTACACGCAGCAGACACCAACAGCAGAAGTGCCAACAGTTTCCAGTGGGCTGTGTATATATGATTTTGAGCAGAAGCGAAACAACATGAGTGGTGATTGGCTTTTCAGGGAACACTGCCCTGGCACCCAGTCACATCTGAGTCCCCCTCTTCTCGAGGGGGGGCCAATCTCAAACCATGACAGGTGGACTGATTATTGAGAAAACATGGTCTTGCTGATGTGGTCATCTTCATTGTCCCCCTTAATCAGGTTTGGGAAGCTGATCCTGGTTTTCATCTTCACTGTGAAATAAAGTTTTATTTGAATGTCTTTACTGCTTCTGTTAATTCTGTCAAATGTGGCCCTTTCTCTGTGCCACCCTCACCCTCTACCAAATAACCCTGTGCATCCAGTTTTTGTGTGCGTACTTGTCATGCTTCCATAAAGTTTGGAGGAGAAAAACTAGTTTCTGTTCAGTTAATTACTAAACCTTGCTAATGTCTCACTGAAATGAAAATATATGTTTCCTATTATTTTCCAAGCTTATGAAAGGGCTTTCAATACTGAGTTGTTCAGAACTGAATGCATAACGTAACAGAGCAAGCCAGATTTCTTTATCTCTCTAGGGCAGAAGTTTCTTCAAAATGTGGGAAAAATTTCCCCTGAAGTACTGTGCAGACTTACTCTTATAAGCAAGACTGAAAGGTGTTTGTGATGACACTGTTTCAGTTCTGTTCATGCCTTCAGGAAATACACTTAGGATTGAAATAGGTTTGAACGAGATGTGATTTTCTAGGAAGAAATGTCAGATAAGGAGGATTAGGGAGTTCTAGTAACTTTAAGCTTGTTCTTTCTCTGCTGAGTTCGTGGAAGAAATCTCAGTGGTAGTTTATTACAATAAAACTTCTATTATCATCTCCAGTCAGTTGGGCAAAATTCTCTTAATTGCTCTAATTCCCTTCCTGGCCCAAGGAGATTTGGGGGAGCCATGTTCTCCTGCCAGCTTCTTGAACTCAACAGCATAATTTTTTTAAAAACTTGAATGCTTGGGCATATCTGTAAAAGTAATTTTGAGTGTTAGCTTCTGAATAAGTAAAAGCACAATGCAAAACAAACGTCTGGAGATGAGCACAAAGGTGGTATGAGTGGAAAGTTAACCATTTTGGAGAAATCCAAGCTGACAACCACACTTCGGGCAGGCAATATTTGACGGTCCAAAGGAAATTTCAGGAGGCAAAGACCCACTCAGCTCCCTCGGCTCTGGGCCCTACATGGGCCAGTTTTGTCTGGTGCAGTGGCATTATGGCTGGGAGGCTGAGAGGGAGGGAGGGAGAAGCGTGGGAAGGCTCCCAGGACCTGTGGCTCAGAGGAAGTCTTTGTGTCCCAGCTGCCTGGAGCCGCAGATCCTGGGAGCCTCAGCAGTGCATCCCTGATGCTGACAAGGACATAAATTTTGCTGTGCAGCTGCAGACTCCCAGAAGGAGTTTGATTCAGGAAATGCCATCTGTTGGTATTTTGGAAACAGTAACATTTTCTATGCTTTTCTTTTTTAATTTGGCCTGAAATAATAAATTGTTTCATAAAAAAAAAAAAAAATCTTTTTTCCCCCTCCTTTACCTCCTGAAGAAAGAGTGGGTGCATTATTTTAAAACAAACTTGGCTATTGTGCAATTTTTTGATTTGTGTTTATTTGTTGTGTGATTTTTTGTTTTGTTTTGTTTTTTTTACCAAATAAACTTGACAGTTGTTATAGTATAGAATCATAGAATGTTATGGGTTGGAAGGGACCTTAAAGATCATTCAGTCCCAACGCCCTCCTGCCGTGGGCTAGGATACCTCCCATTAGACCAGGTTGCTCAAGGCATTTTCCAACCTGGCCTTGAATACTGGCATACTTATATACTGGCATCTAGCAGTGTTCACAAACTCTGTATGTCCTCAAGCCCTCTCTGTCCACCTTCTGTGACAGATTATAATCACCACAATCCTTGCTGTGGTGTACACTTCCACATGTACCCTAAGTTGGAGCCAGCCAGCTGCTGCCACACTTCCACTGACAAAGAACATGAGGTTTCAGTCCATCTAGCGTTGCCCTGACCAGTTGTGGACCCCCCAAAGATCTTCCCAGAACAGTCGTGCTGACAGCAGGAGGCTGGGAATGAGGGATGCATGGATTGGGTGCAGAGCCGACAAGATTTCAGGCTGCACTACCCGCTCTGGGAGTGGGGGAGCCTGAATGGAGGTGGCTGGGCACTGCTCCAGCTATGGCATCTTGTCTAGATGCTTCATTTTAGAAGACCTGTTATACTGTAGTCTCATAAATACTGCTCTCTTCAGCGATGCTGTTTGGTTTGTTGGGGTTTTTTATCCTTTCTCTCAGTTAATTCAACATTCCTTGCCAGTTACCAATTACTCCTTAAGATAGGCCACAGCTTGCACTTTCTGACTGAGTCTCAGTGAACAAGAGGTACAAGCTCTGAATACACACATAGCTTTTCTGGTTTGCCTCGGGGTGGTTCTCTTTTTTTCTTTTTCAGTAGCTTGTTTCCTTTCATATTGTGAGACCCTTTGAACTTTGCTTCTGGAGGACCTGCAGCCTTTGCTACACTGTTGTGCTATGTGATGGCTTTCTTTTGCTTAGAAGTTCTGCAGCAGAGACAAGATCCTGAAAAAGAGCGGATGAAGCTGGGTCTGCTGAATGTATGAACTGTGTTGAATAGTGTGCAGGGAAGCATCAGCGTGCTCAAAACGTGTGGTAGTAAACAGAAGCAGGAAGCTGATTTGCCTTGCCCCTTAATCTCCCACTACTTCCTTTCCCTATGGTGCCAGAAAATGCCCCACCCAGGGCCCTGTCTGCCTGCTGAGGTGCCTACCTCTGCTTGCTGCCCTTATCCCCCTCAGCATACTCTTCACACAGGTACCATACAGCAGATAAAATGATGGCTTTACACAAGTAAAGTAAGACGCACTGTTCGAATGTAGCCAAGTTAAATAATTTCCTATTTGAGTATCTGTTAAAAGAAACAAAAAATTTGCTTCTGAAGATCTTCGGTTAGTTACTTTCAATTGCATTCAATTTGTAGTCTTTAAGAATTATGAGCTAGAAATGTGGATTACTGCAGAAGCCTGCAAATGTAATAGTTAAAAAAACCCTAGCAAACCAAGACAAAACCAACCAAACAAAAAACCACGCAGAACCCCAGTTTGAACTAGCTTTTGCAGACCTCCTTATTATAAGTGTTTTCTCTAGCTGTCACCATCTGAGACCAGTGGAGCAGCATCACCCCTGATACATCATTCTGCAGTTAGTATATCTGGTGTCAGTCCATGCTACAGCCAAAAAAGGCAGCAGCACTCCTTGCTGTTACTTTCCTTCTCATCCCTTGTCCTGGCACTCATATTTGTGTGGCTGTGCAGTGAACTAGCTAAGGGGAAACTGATCCTCTTAAACCTTTTTATTGTTTTTATTGAATTAGCATTTGGTCAGTTGATTCTTTGCTCTGGTTCTCAGTGCAACCATGCGAGCCTGGTTTGCTGCACAAGTGGTAGCACCAGCACAAGGGAGGGGAGGAGGGGGGAGAGGGATGTGATATTGGGCCATCTATCCTGGTAGGTGCTTGAACTTAATGAGTGGTGACACCTGCAGCAGTTGTGCTTACTCTCTGTCCATGCACACGTGTGCATGTGCCCAGGCTTTGTATTGGCAATGTGGTCTTATTGAGCACGTGTTTAGGATGCTCTGGCTGAATTGAGATGCAAACGGTGAAGCAAAGCAGGCTTGAGAGAGCAGGAAAGGTATGGAGAGAGAAACACTGAGTGAGGACATTCAAAAGGTGACATTTAATGGAAAAGTCTTGAGAGAGCTAGCTTGGAGGTGAAGTTTAAAATTTGTAAAAATGCGATACCATCTCTCAACACCTTGGAGCCTTTATAAAGTTTATTACTAGTTCTGACAGTTTTAACCAGCTCACATTTTGGTAAGAGTTACTGTACTTAGCTGCCAGCAGCCAGCTTCCAGCCCTCTGGAGGCCTTTCCCAACACATGAAGGTCAAGAGTGACCAGGAGTAAGTCTCCTATAAATTTGATTTCCTAAGATGAGATAACTGTTTTAGTGGACAAAAGCTGAGCGTTGTTTGGGACTTAGCGTGTGTTTTGCAAGGCTGCTACCTCAGCCTGCTGCAATGTCCTTCTTGCCAAGCTGGGGACGTAGTGGCGGGGAGGTGGAGAATCGACTGGACCATCAGAGGCATGAGGTGGTGTCTCGTGGCTTCAGAGCTGCTGGACGACCAGTGGCATTGCTCAGATGTTGATAATGGGGTTGGCAAAGCTCAGCACCTTATTAACAACCTCCATCAGCAGCCAAGAGTGCGCTGTCAGTGAGTTTGTCCATGCCACCAAGCTGGAGGGCAGGGCTGCCATTCAGACCAACAACCTGGGGCATGGGCTGGCCAGCCTTGCCTATTGCAAACACAGGTGAACGTGAGACAGAATAACCCTGTCCAACAGGACGGGCTGGGCTAGACAGCAGATCTGCAGAAAAGAGCTGGAGGTCCTGGTGGACCAGCTGAATGCAGATTAGCCAGGTTTTTTTTGTGATTCTATGAAATTTTATGCTGGAGGAAGATTTCCAGCTTAAAATGTGTTCTAGAGACCTGAGCAAAGAACAAAATAATAATGCTTGAGAAGTTCATAATCCATACAAACTGAATGATTCATGAATTTGTGGATACTGAAGCAAGGTGTGTGATCATGAAAGGTTTGCCTGCCCCGAGGAAGGCAAGTGAATATGAAGTGTGAAGGCTGCATGCATTTTTCTTAATGAATGGCTTCCAGGAACGTTTTAGCTGAAGTCCTGCATTTGTGATTTCTTTCAAGTCCTTCACTGGTGATTTCTCACTGAGGGGAGAAACACTTGAAGAGTGTTTGAGAGAAACACTTTTTGCTTTCTGAAATGTCCTGTAAGCAAGTGAGGGAAAGAGCAGATGGCATCCTGTATGTGAATATGAACGCTGTCTTGCTAGATGAAACACAGAGGTTGCTTCCAGGCTGAGAGGAATATATTTTGATAAGGAAAGAATGAAGGAATTGACCTTTCTTTCCTTTACAGGAGAGTATAAATGTAATCGTTGTGCAGTAATGCTTTTTAAGTTACTGTGGCTGGATATAAGGTTACTGTATTTAGCATGTCCTAGTGCTTCCTTTAATGAAATTCCGTGCAATCATTTTTGTTTTCCAGCTCCTTGCAAGTGTTCACTAATAGCACAGCGGGCAGAACTCTGTACGTTGATGAAAAACTACCAGCAAGCTCTTCACGACGCAGATGTCCTGTGCCGAAACAAACCCCACTGGCCTGCGGTACGGTGTTTGCATGCTGTAAAGAACAAAATGAAAACTCCTTTTTCTTGGGCTTTTCTCTGTGCTGGGGACAGCGTGGCTGCTGAGGGTGTTGTTGGAAAAACACTGTGGCATTAAGAGGGCTGAAAATGTCTATTGGTATGCCAATTTTTCATAGGACAAGTCTGGAAGGTCCTTAGCATCTCTCCAGCTGGTGGTATTTTGGTAGTGGGCAGGCAGTGATGTGGTTTTGTTTGTGCTGGCACCTGTTATCTGTTACAGGTAGTGCTGCAGCTTGGAAGCAGAATTGGGTCTATAAGGCACCAGCAGCCCAGGATGGCCCTGCAGGTCCCTCTGGGATGATGTTCCAAGGCAGTGGGTGGTCTTGACAGGCTGTTGGCCAATGTGTCTTTCTGAGGAGTACCTCAGACTGTATTTCAGGATTATTTTTTCCCCTTCTTTAATCCTAAGATTTCATATCTGTGATTTCCACCTCTGTCATGGTGACTCATAGAGGGGTTGGGATTTTTTTCATAATGAAAGGAAGTGCTACAAAGAGCACTGGTTTGTGGGCAGTCTGAAGCAAGCATCAGAAATGCCCATCATTACCAGTGGTTGCCCGAGGCTGGACTAGGTGTCCAGCAACTCACCCCACCTAGGATTACACCTTCAGTCAGTCCCTCTCCCTTCAGCAGCAAAACTGCAGCACAGGTTTGACCAAATAAAGCCTCTGGGTGTTTCTGGAGAGAGGGTAACATGGGGGATTGGGGAGGGCAGACCTTGGCTTCCTGTGGAGACTAAGGAGGAGTTGCATAAATGCCTTGGCTGCCTGCCTCAGCAAAGGGGGCTGCAGCTAGTGCTCATTTCCAGCCAGGGATGACGCGGGGCAAGCAGAGAGGTGCTTTCAGAAGCACTGAGTCTCTGAAGGCTGTGTGTCTTGTCACCCATTAAAACCTTTCATGTTGGAAGGCAGTTCATAACATTACCCTACATCCAGTTTGCCTTTCTGTCTAGGATTATTTCTCATGAAGTTAGGAATCCCATCTCGGGTGGCACTGACTGTGTTTCTGCGCTGGGGGAGAAAGATGAATTACACATGTTTATTGATGGAGGGGCATAAACATAAGGCATACAGGCCAATGTGGTCAGCCATATGTTCCTTTATTATTTAATTAAGTCAACTTTTATACAGTTTAGTTTGGGGCACATGCTTACAACAAGGTGATTGGATAGCTCAGTCTGTGCACGCGTCTCATGTCTCCAGTTCATTGGACCTGATGTTCTGTCCATGCGATCTGAAGTCATAGTTGGAATGTAGAGGCCTTCCTAATTAGGAACTTTCTGAAATCTGCAGGTGCACCCTTATCTATACTTTCTCAAGGCTTTCTTGCTCTAAACATACTATGTTCTCAAACCTTATAATTAGACACACAGCTAACAAGTATAAACATTGCATATTTTCACACAGTCTATAAGCATAAACATTACAGCTTACAGCTTCTAGTCATGTCAAGCAAGGCCTACAGAAATGCAATGGAAATTGTTCACAATTTAAATCCTGCAACACATGTTCAAATGTTTTCTTGAAGTGTCTTCTCTGTTTTCCTGAATCTTTGGAAATGTGATGTGTGTCAGTCATAGGCAGATAAAGGTTTTATTAATCCCATCTCTGAAGAATGTTAATTGAAAATGAAATTTGTCATCATGGCATAACCAGCAGTGTCTCACACGTACTTCACTTGTGCTTTTGTGTGTGTGAGGACATCCACATAAGCTGTGCTGATCCAGAATTTGTGTTCTCCAGGAGTTCTGGGCATCTGCTTTGTTTTGTATCTTGCAAAATCTCATCCAGTGACAGCGATTAGCTCGAACATTTGCTGTGTAGTTAAAAAAAAAAAACAAAAACAAACCAACAAACCAAAACCAAACAATAAAAGTAATTCTGGGAGTACCTCCTGGGATACAAGCATTCACCTACCAGTACCTTTTGGCTTATTGACAGTTGAAATGTAAAGACTTGCCAAGTTACTGTGAAGCTCTTTGGTTTGCTGTAGTCACTGCAGCATAGAAAAGTTGGTTTCTTTTCAGTTGCTATGAAAACCAGGTCCATAGACTCTCTGAGGCAGGGAGAAGTTTTCAGTTGCAGGGCTGTGTGAAAATAAGAAAGGGAAGGTGGCAGCAGTAGTCTCTGAAGTATAAGGGACCTCTGGTCCCTGGGCCTAACACCCAGTGTTGGATCTTTAGTTACTTTGTCTGTAGACAGCCCAAGTCAGTCCTCCCTTGCAGGTTGGATAAGGACAGTGCTCTTAACGGCTCCAAAGGATGAGGCCAAAAAAGCTTGTCAGCTCCCCAGTGCAGGAAAGTAATGCTGACAGAGATTGTAGGCGTGTTAAGACCTCTCTTAAGGTTTTACAGAGGCTGTGCAAGCATCAAGGTAAGAAGGTCAGGGTCAGGTCTCACAGTACCTCTCTTACTGCGTTGAGGAAAAGAAAAACTATGTCACCTGGAGAGGTTGGTGTGTACTGAGGCTTCTTGTTCAGGTCACCAAATGATATTGTGCTAATTAACCTGGCCTAGGCAGTACCTGTTACTTCCTTTTTGTACGAGCCTCCTACCCAACAGTGTAAAGGTAAAGATCTTAATAGGTCTCAGCTTGGAGGGCAGTATTGAAAGAACAAGGGAGTTACCTGCTCAGGAAGATTATGTGGTACTGGATCTTTTGGCATTAGAATGAAGGACAGAAAAGTGTATCTAGCCAGTCCCTCAGATGAGTAAAGCTGTACTTTCAGTAGATGTTCGTGTGGGTCAGAGGTGGACTTCCAGAGCACGCTTCTATCTAATAAGTGAGAGGCAAATGTTTAAATGCACCCTTAGTTTGTTTTCATTGTGAAGGAAGTAATTTCCATAGCCAGATTTGAACTGCCGTTTGACATCCACAGGGAAATTCAGAGGTGAGACATTCTTCTCTTGTTATTAGTAGTGAATAAAGTGGGACTTGTTCCCAAGCTGGCTACCATGCCTGTTGGCAATGGATGTGTTACTCCAGGACATGGGAGAGGTAGGATGGGCTAAAAAGTTTCAGATTAAGCTTTGGTAAATTGCCCTAAATTCATAATGTTGTGGTCTTCTGTAGCCAAATAAAACATGTGAAAAATCACCTCTGTCCTGGTAAGACACCCAGGAGGAGTGTCCTGAACTCCCTCAGCTGCCACCTCCAGCTTTCCTCATATCACTGCCTTTTCCATGCAGCTGAATTACTGTTAAGTTTACCTTGGTATGTGAAACTGTTTTCTGGTGTATCCAAGCCCAGTGGGATGTGTAGTAGACTTTGTCTTTGGGGAGACAAATATACTTTCTCATTTTCAAGTCTCCTCTGAGGAAAAGAGCAATGCCTTTGGCAGGGGGTGATGCAGCAGTGGGTTCCTGGGGAATCTTTTTTCAGCAGAAGGGACTGAATTTCCTTCAGTCACGTGCATTTTTGTTACCCAAAAAGCATCTTGTTCTTACCTGCAGAACGATGTGAACTTTCAAGTTTGTTTCTGGTGTCTTGCTGCTAGTTCAGAAATGATATATAGATTTGTACGTTTCCTTTGTGTGAACAGGGCCATTATGTGAAAGCAAAAGCTCTTTCTGGATTGGAAAGGACTGAGGAAGCATTGAAGGAGTTTCTTTATTGTGTTGCCTTAAATCCTGAATGGAGCTCAATGAAGAAAGAAGCCCAAAAGGTATAAAAAATATTTACTGGCTACTTGGCCATCATGCTTCTTTTACTCCTACAGCCAGGTAAAATTCATGTTATTTCAAGTGACAGTAAACAGCCAAATGATAATTTGATTCAGTAGATTCCCTAGTAAATCTTTCTAGCATTATGCTATGTGAAGCACCCCTTGGGTTTGGTTTGATGCCTCAACTAGAGGAATTGTATGTTTGTGAATTCCACCGCAAATCTTCAGGTTTGGCTGCTGTAGTTTGTAAATTAAGCTTGTAGTGTGTCAGCCAAATTTGAGTAGGTTGGTACGCAAGCACCTGGATTGCATAGGCTTGAGGCTGCTAATGTTAGTACTGTCAGAAAATCACTTTTATGTGAGGAGTGGCATAGAGTTGAGAAGGGGAAGCTTTGTGCTGCCCTTCTTGGAAAAGTCCTGCAGTTTTTGTAGCAGTTTGTCCCTTATGAGAAATTAGACACACGTAGTGCTAACCAACCACCAGCAGGTATTCTGTGAAAGTCGATACAGGCAGCTTTTTATAAAAATGCAGTGAGGATTTGGCAAACTTGGTGGGGACTGGTGAGGGGGGTAACTGGCTCTACACAGCTTTTAGCTAGGGGTTAAATCTGCTTGAGGATAGAGAACGTGGATGCAGGGCACGAGGAATGTTTAAACACATCTTTGTTAACCAACTGGGAGAGCATGGTCTGAAGACTTCTGGAGGCAGGGTCTCAGGGTCAGAATAGAGATGGGTAGGGTCAGGAGAAGGATGCAACAGCCTGCTTGCTGCCCTGGATGCTCCTGAAGAGCCTTTGGAGAATGAGGTGGGCACCTGAAGAGCACCTTGGAATGTGACTGTGGTTGTGGTAGGGACTGCCATTCAGGTTTCCCATGGGCATTGGGGAATGCAGGGTGTCCTGGTTGTTGCAAGCTTCTTGGCATCTAGACACTGTGAAGTTTGTGCATCTGTGTTCATACAAACATAAATATCTATGTTGTAATTATTACTTTTTCTTTTTTTTCTCTTAATTGACTAGATAATGTGTGAGATGTTTTTCCCAGCCTTTGAAAATGTGCATGATAGTCTAACAGCACCTTTCTCTAGTCGAACATCCCATACAAGATTGAAACCTGCATTTCTGAGTAGCATAAATACACAGTCAGCTGTGGAAGATAACTCTGTTGCTGGGTCCTCAAAGGTAAAGCAAAAAGTTTTCAACATAAAAATACCAAAAGTAACACAAGGATCTGTCTGATCTGTGTGACGTTGTCTTTGTCTGCGCTCATGTAGGCATTTACTTTCATGGTAAGCCTGTTTTCTGCATTGCTGTTGTATCTCTTATTGGGATGTACTTTCTCAGAAGAATAAGAGAATGAAACTTTTTCTTCAGAAAGCAATGTGATACCTTCATGTGGGGGTCAGTTGTATTTTTGGGCAGGTTCGGACCTTTTTCCCTTGCTAGGCTCGTTGTAGGGACATTGATCTATTGTTGATAAAACTAATAGAAAAAAGCAAAGCAAAATTGTCTCATGCTGTATATAACTGTTCTTAATTGTTTTAGGATACTGTGTTCAGGTTAACAAAAACCCCGTCCCAAGAATCTGATGTATTCAGAAGCACTGATTCTCCTGTTTCCCATCATGTTCTGGATCTCTATTTTGAAGACAACAAGAAATCTTTGGGAGCTATTCTCTCCAGTTTACCTGGGGTTGGCTTAAAAAGAAAGCTGTCCAGTGATATGAGAGATTTACAGAGTTTGGATGTCCCCAGTAAGATTCCTAAAAAAGGTTTGTGTTGTGGCTTAGAAAGGCAGTTTCTCTTGAACATACTGAAAGACTGTAAACTTTTTTACTCCTCCCTTTATATAGGTGTCAATGAAATATTCCCTATTGGAATTGGAATGATATTTTGTTCTCTGTGTCTGCATAACAGCCTATTTATTTTATTTCAGAGCAGTTTCAGTTCATTGAATGAAAATTGTATTTTTCTTTCTCAAATGGGCCATTTTCAACGTGTAGCCCACTCACAGTTTAGTCTTTGTTTTGCTAGTGCCGTTTCCATTTTCTAGGTCTCAGCTATAGCTGAACTTCATTGTCTGTCTTTATGACTGAAAGATCCAGTAAGCCTGGAAACTGATCTTTAACTGGCATCAGAAACGGTCACATGCAACTTTACATGAAATTTTCCAAGCAAACAAAGAAGCCTTTTAAAGGGTAATAAGCCCACCCAGTTTTCTGTTACTTGATAACTGTGCTTACAATTGGTATGCTACTCAAGCTTATAACAAAGACCTCCAGAGTGGTTTTAGTACTCAGGGCTCAAAATGCTGAAGGCAGTATTTCACAGTAGTGGAATGATTCATTAAAAGAAACTTTAAAAATGCTTCTGTACTAGTTTGCATTTTTTCCCTTAAAGAAAAGAAAAACAACCCACACCTTGATTAGTTTGACTTCTGTCTTGAAATATTATGAGTCTTTGAGTGCTGCTGTCTGTCCGCCACCTCTACAAATGATCAATATATGGCCATTTTCTGATCACGTTGCTGTGAAGGCAAAACCGTGTACTTGCTTGTGAACTGCAGACTCAGTAAATAGATTGTGAAATCTGACCCACCTGTATCTTCCCAGCAAAGGCCAGAGATTGCATTTTACCCATAACCACTAATTTCTTGTCTGTGCTAGGTCCCAGTGCCATGTTACTTTTCGCAGAATTAACACAGTTAGGTTCTTGCTATTACTAAATGCTAGCAGGTGAGATGTAGGTTAAAGATAGTGCTGTTTTTCTTTGTAGGCCACACACCGTCTACCCTGTCTGTGCTTGAGATAAACCAGATGCTGAGCATAAGCTATCATGTAACAAAATCTCCTAGTGGTTTAACTTAACATAAAAAGATGAGCTTTTTGTTTTTTTTTAAATGGTCAAGAATTTGTTTAACAGAACAGAGTGTGAAGGCACCATTCATGGCTCTGTTGCAACTTGTCACTGAGCAACAAAGATACGAATTGTAAAAGAAGTTGCAGAAATTGCCTATGTAAATGTCATCCAAAGCTGGAGCTGAGAGCTTCAGAGCTTAAATAATGCTGATGTAAAGTTTAAAGCTCATACACTAACACCACAGGGCTATAAAGCACCCCCAAAACATCAGTCTGGGCAGAATTTTAAGTGAAGTGTTTGCCTCTGTGTTTGCAGATTGCTGAGCTAGTAAAATCAGTATTAGCTAATGCAACTCCAATAGTCCTTTAACTTTAAGCTGTCTGAAATGTGGGATTTGCACAGCAGCCTAGTCTAGAAGTATGTAAGCTTTTTATACTTGTAAGAAAAAATAACCCTGCTGAGAAATCTATAAGAAATGCTGATGAAATATGTTGACTGGATGTAAACAAATTAAATTCTGGACTTAATGTACTTTAAAACATCTGGCCTGGCTGATGTGGAGGTGGTGATGGTAGTAGGAAAGCACTAGCAGAGTATTTTAAAAACTAGACTAAAAAAAACACACAACACAATCATTTTTAGAGAAGCAAATAATGGGTGTTCAGCTCTAAAGTGCATTCTCTGGCTATAGACATCATCCTCTGTTGTCCAAAAGATCTTTTGTCAAAAAACCTAAGACTCAGATGGGATATATGTTTGTTTGGAATAAAACTTAAAAAGTAGAAGACATAAATCAGGTTCTTTTCTTTATGAAAAAACAGCCTAAAACCCATCTGAAAATGTAACAATACTTAAATATTTACTCTAATAATTTTCTGAACTACTTAGATGCAGATGTTTTACCTGAAAACACCACCGACACTTCAAGTGAGATACCAACAACTCTGGTGGATGCATCAGACTTTGAGTGTTCCCTCTGCATGAGGTATGACTGCGCTGACCTGGAATTAATATTAGAAAGCCTTTCTAGCTTCTGAAAAAAGTTTTCATGGTGTCAGAAGAGAAACCTGCGAGAGAATATCTAAATCATTACTCTGTTTCTTTTTTGCTGAAACTTACATCTGATGAATCTTTACAGATTCAGTTTTCTCCATTATGCATGGTGTTCTCCATTGTTTACCACTTCTAAAAATGAAAATCTTTTTTATATCCTTAGATAAAATTGTCACCCATACTTTATACAAAAGCAGGAAAGAAAGAGAGAGCTAGGAGTAGTCACTCCTCTCACTCTTTGGGAATCTGCATTGTTTTTGTTGGCAGCTTAGCTTCTGTGTTCCATGTTTTCATGTTAAGGTTGTTCTACGAACCTGTTACCACACCCTGTGGACACACCTTTTGCCTCAAATGCCTTGAGCGTTGCCTTGACCATAATCCACTTTGCCCACTCTGCAAAGAAAAGCTGTCAGAAGTAAGTATGTCCTTGACCCAATTAACAAAACTGCACAAAGTTGTGTTCTTCTGAAAGCATCTATGTGGGGATCTTTTGTGCTCTACTTGTGAGCCGCATCAGCAGGTCAAGGGAGATGATTCTGCCCCTCTACTCCGCTCTGATGACACCCCAGCTGGAGTATTGTGTCAAGATCTGGCGTCCTCAGCACAGGAAGGACATGGAGCTGTTGGGGTGGGTCTAGAGGAGGGCCACGAACATGATCTGAAGGTGGACCACGAGGACAGGCTGAGCATTGAGGTTGTTCAGCCTGGTGAAGAGGAGACTCCAGGGAGACCTGACTGCAGCCTTTCAGTACTTCAAGGGGGCTTATAAGAAATACGGGGACAGACTTTTTAGTGGGGCCTGTTGCTGGTCATAGTTTTAAACTAAAGGAGGGTCAGTTTAGACTAGATATGAGGCAGAAATTTTTTACCATGAAGGGTAGTAAAACAGTGAAACAGGTTGCTTGGAGAGGTGGCAGATACTCCATCCCTGGAAACGTTCAAGGTCAGGCTGGATGGGGCTCCAAGCAACCTGATCTAGTTGAAGTTGTCCCTGCTCACTGCGAGGGGGGTTGAACTAGATGACTTTTAAAGGTCTCTTCCAAGCCAAACTATTCTATGATTCTGTGAAACCAGAACAACACAGTATTACCAACAGCATCAAGCTGTGCACAGACCTCATTTTCTCCAAGATATATTTGGTATTTCTTGGAAGACAAGGGGTTTTGCTGGTTCTTAAAGAAATAGAGGCTTCCAGTATCTTGTCAGGCTCATGCCTGGGGAGTGCCAGCCATAGTCCTGTTCATACAGCATCTCCAGACTCTATATCTGCCTGTGGTGAATGGTCACTCCTTGGTGAACACTTCTGCTCCTGCAGACATGATATTTCTTAAAATATTTCTTGCCGGTAACTTGACAGCTCTAGGTGAAAAAAATATATGTATCTTCTGCAAAAGTGAGGAAGGACTGCCTTTTTTTCCTGGTAGTACAACTTCTGCCAAAAAAAGGGTGGGGGGGGGTTACAGGTAAAAGGACATGGGAGTGAACCACGTATCCTGAAGTGGAAGTTTCAATGCCTAAGGCTGAAAAGGATGAGAAATCAGTATGGTCCTAACTAATGTGCTCTTTGGCCTTAGGAAAGAATGGCTTGGGAGGAAGAGATGTTACCTGTCTTCTTGTTATCAGACTTAAGAGTTGACTCTTCCTTGCAGTTTCTGGCAAGCAGAACTTATAAGAAGACCGTCCTTACAGAAGAACTGATAGTCCGTTACCTGCCGGAGGAGTTATCTGAAAGAAAGAAAGTTTATGAGGAAGAAATGAAGGAATTGTCAAAGTAGGCTCTCTTTATACTACTGACAGCTGTATTTTTCAATCTAAATTACTGTAGAAGCTTCATTTGCTTATGAAAATGCGTAAAAGGAATGAATTTGTAAACAAACCTGCCAGATGTTTTGTATTTTTTACATGTTTATTGCAGATAAACAAGTAACAATATGCATGGATGTTGGAGAGACGCAACAATATTCTTAAAGATAATTGCTTTTTCCTCTGAAACAATATAATAGCTTTAAAAGTTATAATGGGGTTTTTCTGGGAGTAAAATTCAAATTATGAATGGATTATACTTCAGGTCAGGAAAAATTCAAGGATCTAGTTTTTGTCAGTGACTGGTGAATTTTATGCCATAACTCAACTAAAAATTATTAAGCCTGAAAAAATTAAGTGGATTAGTGGGCTTCAAAATCAAAAGGGTTTTACTGAGCTTGGGGATTCTCTACCATTTTGTTTTGATTGTGGCTTGTTGTTAAGTACTTAGTCACCGTGAAAAGTTATCACCAAAATCTTGCAATATTTATCTAATATAGATGTATCAGCATGCACATATTTGGAAAATTGGCTATTATTTCCTGACTTTTCCTCAATGAAAGTAGATTAGTGAAATTGTTTACTTATGTATAAACTGAAAGAGTCTGAAATATATTTGTCTTGTAAAAATGACAAACCTTTAACAGACATACATTTATGAAGAATGAGTCTAAGGAAACCACTGGAATCAGTCTTGTATTAAGGGTTCATGCTGAATATAGCAGTAGCCAGAAAAAACAGTAAATTTTTTTAAACAATTATCTTGCAGTTTGAATAAAGATGTTCCCATCTTCGTATGTACCATGGCCTTTCCTACCATCCCTTGTCCGCTACATGTCTTTGAACCTCGTTATCGCCTAATGATAAGAAGATGCATGGAAACTGGTACCAAGCAGTTTGGCATGTGCTTAGCTGATGAATTAAAAGGGTAAGGAGATGAGCTAAGAATGTCCTGTTGTTGCAGAGGCTGTTGTGATGATAAGGAAATACTACAGCACAGTATACTTGTCTCCCCAAACTGCTGTGGTTCCTTCCAGTCCTATGTGAACCAATACTAAAGTTGCTTACTTCTTAGTTCTGTACTTTAAACATTCCTTTTGACACAAAGATGTAATTTTACTGCTCCCCTGTTGGATGGATAGCAAGAATGCAACTCATCCTGCTACTGCAGGCTCCAAAAATAGCACTTAATTGGTTGTGTGGTTGGAAAGCTTGCTGGCCTGTTTGTTCCAGTGAAAGCTGACTGACTGTATAAGGTTCTTCCTCTGTCTGCTCAGTTTAAAAAAACAAAACAAAACAAAAATAAGGTAAAAAATCCAGACCTCCCATAGGTTTCCCGCATGAGTGGTATCATTTGAATGAGACAAAGTATACCCTTGGCTGAGAAGTCTGTTTTGCTGCTGAATGTTGAATTTTGATGTTTGTCTTTACCTCTGTGTTGCAATGTCTAAACTATCTGCAGTGAGCAAGTGAGTTACATTGTCTTTCTATATGATTTTACCTGTAATTCATTGTTGTGAATTCTGACATTGATGTGTTTCCAGCTCCTATGCAGAGACTGAGTAGATGACAGTTAAAGGTCCCTTACAACACAAAACTATTCTATGATCCTGTGAAAACTTTCAAGTTTTATGTACTTTACAGATAATAGGCTTTTGGGTGAAGGTGATAAGACTATGCTCATTGGAGAAATATGAGGTGGTCTTGAGAGGTCTGCCGTATGAGATGTGATAGTTGCTGACTTCAGAAGATGCGTTGGCATGATGCAGGCTGTAGAATGGATGACAGGCATAGGAATTTTTAAGAACACATTAAACAGGCATCCTCAGGAGCAGCATTTTTATAGTGATCATCATTGGAGGTGAGAGGAGGGCAGTCATACTGAGGATTGGCAGCCTTGCTTTGTCCACTTCATGTTTTCTTGGGGAGGATTTTTTTATTTTTCTCCCCAACTGGACAGTAAGGTGGCTATAGGAATACAGGAGATGCTACAGCTTCCAGTCAACTGTGGCTGTGCTGCAATGCCATTTGGCATGTTGTCAGTGCTGCACTCTGGAGTTCAGGTTCCAACAGTAGCTGATGCTCCACAGTTCCTTTCAGGCCTGTTACCAATTTTGTGGAAGCAAATACTTGTAAGAGTGAGGACAGAATGACCCTAGGACATTAATGAAACTCTCCTTATATCCATGAAGGCTTAGTGAAGAGCCAAACTTACTTGGAGTCAGGTATAATACAGAGGGCCAAGGGCTTACAGTCCCCAAAACACAATAATTGGTTTGTTAGAAAACATTATGAAGGATATTTTAAAATGCAACCAGTGTGGTTAGGTTTCTGTGTGTGGTCTGTTTTAAGTTACTAAAGTAATTAAACTTTTTGAGCATGATAATTTAAATCAAACACTGAAGCGAAGAAAGCCTTTAGCTGTAGACACCTAGGCAGGCTGTTGCAGCTTCTTACACAAGTAAAGAAGTTCTTTTGTTTATTCAAAATTGCGAAATCAGCTTGAGAATACAAGTGGGGAAACTTGTTTTGCCTCATCTACTAAGACATGGATACATACCTCCCTTGAAAAACACAGTGACAAAACATGTTCAGTTCATTACCTTCCTCTGTTTTATTTCTCCATTTTAAGTTAAAGCTGGGAGAAGAATACAAACTTTTAACATTTTATACCTGTCTCCAGGTGCTTTCTTGACCTTTGATTAAGGTCACTTTCTAGCCAAAAGTAACTTCTCAAAGAACAACAAAAAAGAAAAAAATCATCACTTCTGTATTATTTTCTAAATCCAGTATGAATGTCACTAAAATCCTTAATTAAAAACAATTGTCATGTAGCTGTTTAAATAGTGTTTAGTGTAATGCTACTGTAATAAACTAATAAACTCGCCTTTTTTATAAATCAATCCTACTGGTAAAGCACCAAGGCTTAGCTGTTTGCAGCTGTACTCTTCTTGCTTGTCCTGATTTTTTTCCTGTGGGGTGGCTGGAAGAGAACAGTTGTCCACAGTGGTGAGCTTCCCCTCTGCCCCTCACAAACCCGCAATTTCTGGTAGAGCAGAAACAGAAGTCATTTCTTCATCACTCCATTGTGAGAAATGACCAAGCCCTGGTAAAACAAGTGTTTCCTGATAAAGAATTTATCACACCCTGCAGGGATTTGGTATCTTGAGATGAGACTAGATACATGCAGTACTTTCTCCTGCTTAGCAGTTGGCTGAGGTGTAGAGCTGCAAATGTATTGTGGTGAAGAGTCATTGTGCAATCACCCTCTCTAGTGAAATCACTACAGCACAAAGGTAGAGTAGGTAAGCTTGATAAAGTAAAAATTTATTGCATGCTTGTTTCCAGGGTGTGATTAAAACCTGTGCCTACTTTAAATATAATGGATACAAATGTGCTTTTGTAAAGAGAGTATTTTGGGGTTGTTTTGATTTTTTTTTTTTTAAGGAAACAGATGCAACAAAAATCTTGCTATACAGAAGCCTTTTTCTTCTAAAGCCTGCAATCCTCTGCTTACATGTTGGAGTAGGGGGATAGCCCTCACATTTGTTCCTCAGTTTCTGGACTTCCTTATGGTATTTTTACCCATCTTGTTTTCTTTGCAAACCAGGTGAATTTGCCACCAGCAGCTGGCAACTCCCAGCATGAAACATGCTTCATTTAGTTTCCTGTCCCTTTCCAACCATCCCACCCCACAAACATGCCCTGAAAATACTGCTGTCCAGGTCCTCTGAGGGAAGGCAGAAAGGGTGGGGGTTGTGTGGCTTATGGGAATAAGCAGAAATGTATTGTCACCAAAGCAGGATCCTCTTTCAAATAAGAAGTGCTCAATTAGGCCCAGTATTTGTCCTGATGTCTGTAAACACGTGTTGATGACTTCCACTTTTATGCCCTTCTGTCATTTCAGATTTGCAGATCATGGCTGTATATTAGAGATCAGGGACGTAAAGTTTTTTCCTGATGGACGCTCAGTTGTTGATACAGTTGGTGTCCGTCGTTTTAGGGTCTTAAGCCATGGCCAGCGAGATGGATATAACACAGCAAACATCGAGTATCTTGAAGATAAAAAGGTGATCTATGGTGCAAAGTTGTTCATACCCATGTATTGCTGGATTCACTTAAATAGCCTTTCCTTGTTGCATTTCAAGCTAGCTGTGCATTATTTTTAAACCAATATCATTACAAATACACTAAAGCTCTATTTTAAAAAACGTAGAACAAACTTTGTCTCTTCTTTCCCTTTCTTCCTTTCTGCCCGTATAATTATCTCTGCTTAAAGTGTTACACTCCCTTCATGGATCTCAGAGTAGCTTCTGAGATGCTGAGGTCTGTCATGATGTGTAGGTGAGGTCGGAGTAACATTTTAAAACTGGTACAGAATTTAAAGTCTTCTAAAAGCACATGCTCCTGTTGGTAGAGAACTGACTGTTCTCTTGCACTGAACAAACAGTTGGCACACTTCCTATGTCCTCCAGACTCTCATTTACAGAACTAGGCCTCAAGTAAATGTGGGGGTCTGCTCTTAGAATGAGTTCTGAGTGACATGTAAGTTAACTGTGCCATGTACAAACCTCTGTCAGAGCTGACTGAGAGCAGAGAAATGCAGAGAGGGGAGTAGCTTTTAAAAACAGGTCCTCTTAGAAAACCTGCATCAAGTGAGGTGCTTATGATGGATGTTGGCCAAAGGGTGAATTTTTGGCCATGCTTAATAATAGGTTCCCGGATCATCTTCAGACCATGTCTGTAAAACCCTGATAGCTCTTAACATCGAGTTTAGTAGTATTCTCATGCCAGTTGATGGAGTTGGTTGGGTCATACAGCTCTTTAGCTCACTCTCATAGTTGAAGTGAAAGTCTGTAAAGTCTTAGTAGGGCTTTTCTAACGTGTGCAGAATGATGCAGTTGTTTGTCAGGGCATGAAGGGTAGATCTCATGGAGGTGTCTGCCTGTGAAAGGCTGGAGTAGGTAGTCTGCTCAGAGCGAGAGCTCTGCTGTGTTTAAATCCCCAGCGAAGAGTGGTGGAACACAGGTATCAAGGCAGTGTTTGTAGATGGTGCCAGAGACCCACCTCTTCCTAATTAGAGTGAGATTTACCTTGTCTCAAGTGAGAGACTGGTCCCTGTGTTCAGCACCCTACATTCATGTTATATCAGATGGTGAGAAATCTCAGTCCAAAGATGCCTGTTTTATCTGCTCTTAGATACCTACCTTAAGATGAGATTAATTGCCCTTTAGAGCTGTTTCTCCTCAACTGTGAAAGGCATCCACAGCAGCTACATCAGATGTGCATCTGGGTAGCATAGCTGAAATCACACCATTGATATGTACATGTTAAAGGGGAAAGAAACCTAAACAACCCCCCCCCCCAAAAACCAAAACAACTCAAACAAAAAACAAACCACAAAAATCAAAACTCAAAAAGCCCCCACAAATCACCATTTTGTAGTGGGTTTTGCCTATGCTTTTTTTCCCCTTAATAGCTAATAGTTAGGGCTGTGCAACTAAAACACTCTTTGCTTCACTGAGGGTGTGTTTCTTCATGGTGTTTCTGGTATTGGGAAAGCATCCACTTTTCCTGCTTCCTGCCTGCTCAGGTGTCTGTCCTCCTCCTTCTCCTTGGCCATCCCACCATGGCCTTAACACTTCTGTGGAATACTGCTGGTCTCTTAAGGGCCATAGACCCCCCCCATCTCTGTGCTTGGTGGCAGTAGTGCTTGTTTTGTCTTGCCAGACGATATACCACTGTTAAGGGTTGTTCTGTGATAGGGACTCGAGGTTGTGGGTTTGAGATGATTAGTATGATGTCCCAGGATTAGAGAGCAGAATCTTCTGTTGTGCCAGTATTTAGGAATATGTATTAGCAGGGCAGTTACTGCTCCAAGAAATATAACTTCAGAACACCTAGGGGAGGGTAAAAAAACTCCAGCATCACAGGTTTGAAATCTGAGACTTAGGCACAGTTGGTTTAGATAAGCGCACTTGAACAGCTGTAGTCACTGCATTATTTTGCTTCGTTTGCTTCTGGGGAAGCATACGGGCTCCACGGTATCAAACCTGTTTTGTTCCATCTCCCTTCTTTTAACAATAAGGTTGAAGGACCAGAATATGAAGAACTTGTCCGTCTTCATGATTCAGTTTATGATCAAGCCGTTGCCTGGTTTACTTCTCTTAAAGACAATATGAAAGTGCAAATTCTCAATCATTTTGGGTCCATGCCAGGAAAAGAACCAGAGCCACAGGTAATAAAACCTTCCTACTTAAACAGCCTTATACTATACCAAATTTTTACAGTAGACTGTTTTCTGACAGATTTTTGCTGTGGTTTTGTACATTCTAAATCTTATTTACCCAATTTTGGTCTGTTGGCACGAAGCATGGAAAACAGTGTATCTATGTAACTTGATAGCTGCAGAAATAAGTTCTTAGTGGTACATATAGACAAAGAGAACACCTGCAATTAAGTGTTTAATTGTTGCTTGAACTGTTTTGTGGTAACTTTTTTAGCAAATACAAGGTGAGAAGGAAGGTGATGTTCTTAATGGAGCAGTGCTGGTGGATACATAATTGGTGAATACATCTTTCCGTTCTTTTGCAGAGCAACCCCAGTGGTCCTGCCTGGTACTGGTGGCTCTTGGCAGTGTTGCCTCTGGAAAACAGAGCTCAGCTGGCTATATTGGCTATGACCTCCCTTAAAGATCGTCTTGTTGCCATCAGACGCGTATTGATATTTGTGACTCGCAAAAGACCCAGATAACATGGACTTCAGTTGAGTGGGCACTGAAAAAACATCTCATGATAGATTGTTCTAGGGGAGGGCAAAGGGGAGGGGTTGCTTTTGTATTTTTTAAAGATTCCTTCAAAAAAAAAGCAGCCCTTTCTGACTATGTCCTGCATCCATTGATTGCATCAGTTTGTTATCCTGGGTATTCACCAAACCTTGCACACTCTCCTGTTATCCTGATGAAAACTGAGCCTCTACAAAGCTGTGCTACATTTAGAGTGTAGCTGATGGATGTGGATAATTGCTTCAAAGTACTGTGATAGAGTTGATGTTCCTAGCCTGCAAGAGAGTTAAGTACTAGAGTAGCACCATTGGCCTGCATGTGATTTGGATTTTCACTTGGTAAGAAAAGGAAACTGGACAACGGATTGAAGAGGTGTTTCCTAGACTTGTAGTGAACAGAAGAGGAGTTATTGATGCCCAGCAGAAGTATGCATGAAGACTATAACTGACACTACTGTCTGTCAGTGAATTGGAAGGCACTCTGTCATAAACCCACATCTCGCTTTCTCTCTCTCTCTCTCTCTCTCTCTCTCTCTCTCTCTCTTCAGCAAATAGTAGTCTGAGGAAAAAACAAGTTAAGCATTTGTGGTCAAGGCATCTGAGGATGTTTGGATGAAAGAATAATAGCTACTGAATAAGTACACTATTAAGTAGCCTTAGGTAATCCCTCCTTTGTGATTTATGTGTTGTAGCAGAATGAGTATGTACAAAATGTTTGGAAAGGTGTACTTTGGTTTCTTTGAAAAGAAAAACCAAAGTAATCCTAGCTGGTCTTACCGCTAAATTCAAATCAAGCCGCTCCCTAAAGTATGATAAACACTGCTGTGAAATAATGATTTCACCCCAAGTAGGAGGGAGGCATGCTGCAGTTTACTCTGAGCACCTGCTCTGCGAGTGGGACCAGCGAGGATGAAAGGTGGGGAGGTTTCCATCTCCCTCCTTCCTGCCATGTCGTGCCAACCTCCCGTTACATTGAGGTGATCTCTACTGAACGTGTTTCAAACCAGAAGTATTGTAGTTTAGTACCAGTTGCTGTATGTGATGGGACTCAGTCCACAGTAACACCGTGAAAGGAGTCACAAACCGAACCTATAAAGGCAAGTCTCAATGCAAGCTTAAGTCAGGTGTTAACCTTCATTTGTCTCTTTGATTATTTTTTATGTATTATTTTGTTATTATCTAATTTTGATAGCTATTAAATTGATCGCTTGTCAGTCAAATGATCAATATTAGCTCAACTGCCAATGAAATAACTCAGTGTTACCAATTCAGTTGGCACAGTTTCCTATAACTAGAACTGATACTACCAACAGGGAAAAAAATTTGACTTGAATCTCCATGTGCTGCAAGCATAGCAAGACCAATGTAAAGACTTGTTCATGTGCAGAAGTCTGGTAAGAAGAAATGGCTGCTTACCTACATGGTCAAAGTGCCTGGTTTCTTTTTTAGTTCTTTTGTCCTTATTTGTCAATGAAGAGGTATTTAAACTTTTTTTTTCCACTTTGCACATGAATTCTGGAAGAAGACTGCATTAAAATGCCGTGATTGAGATATATTACCTGCTCTCTTTGGGTATTGTAGTTATAGCCTGTGTGGTCTGGGAAACAAAAATTGAGAGTTTTTTTTCCTTTCAGCAAATGGCTACCACAAATGGTTTCTGTAACATACCCTGAATGTACTGTAACTGCCTCTACCTTGAACACGCCTTTTCTATTTAAGTAGTTTGTAAGTATATTCTCTGAATTGTGAAGTGCATAATGTACAACCAATGATGTCATAACCTCTACAGTAGCCTTCTGCAAGTTCTGCTACCACCACCAAAATACTCAAAATTCAAGTTAAATGCATTTCCTCCAGGATTTGAAGATGAGGAAGAGGAATTCACTGAAGTGTAAAGGACTGGTTACATACGTGGGGGAGGAAATGTGAGAAGTCAGTAGGTCTTCAGCCCACTGTCAGCTGAGCTACTGAAAGGTGATTTCACAAACTAATTCTCGGACCAGAAGATGGACTGTATTTGATCTTGCAGTCCTTTCTGTTCAGCTTCCTATTCTTCCCATTCCTTTCCATGCTGTGTATTTCTTCGAGACTCACTCATCTTGCTTGTTTGTGTGTCTGCCTAGTTTTGAGTATTACTAGCTTAGCTGAAAGAGGACGCCAATCGTATTTGTATATTGCTGGTCCCTGATCTTATATGTGCTTAATTTTACAGATAGGAGTGCATTTAAGAAAAAAAATATCAAGGTGCTAGTTAGTGTCTTCTTGGCTTTGCCTCAGTAAATGTTAATGTTAATATTCTTCTTTGCAAAAGTGATTTGTTCAAGATACCTACTTTTGAGGTACTTCTGAGAGAAAACCCTATGGAAAAAGAGAAGTTGTTTACTGCTGTTCTGTAATGTGTAAAGACATTCTACATGGGAAGTGACATTACTGTGTTTATGAAGGCCTGCATAGTTAATGGAATGATTGATATTGAAAAGAAAGCTGAACTGTAGAGGGATTTTTTTTTAGTCAAGGTTTAAAGCGGTTTGTGAATATTTCAGTGACTGATGTTTTGGATAAATGATAATAACAAGGGAATTGTCTGTGTATGGATGCAAATAATCATATTAGCAGCCCAAAGCTGACTTTTCCTCCAAAACATTGAATGCTGATCAAATAGCAAAGCTTTAATAAATAAATGAAATCACCACTGCCCTGTGGTACTTGCTTTCTAAGGGAAAGTACCAGTTTCATTTTTACCAAATCACCTCTGCCATATAATATCTACAGCATCCAGTAGTACCTCACAGGAAAAGCTAGCTATCTTATTGCTCTCTAGAGGAGATGTCCATGTTACAGCCAGTCTATGCTTAGGTGTAACTTGTCGCCAAGGTACATGTGAAAGCATTGGAGCTGAGCTCCTGGAAGAGATAGACAGGATTTGTTGCCTTTCTAGCTCATTACACTTTTCTTGCTTGCTGTCCAAGCAAGGATGCTGGGATATATGATGAGTCTTTTCACTGTGGTGAATGTGGCCCTTCTTTATACATCGTAAAGAGGCCAAAAAGAAAAAAAAAATCCCTCTACCTCTACACCTGTTGTTCACCTGTAAAATTTCAAGCTACAAAATGATATATATATTTTAAACTTTTTTGTCTTTCAGAAGCATACTAATTGTTTGCCACTGAGGCCTTTTATCTACTGTATTTTAATATGTTCATTTGATAGTCATCAAGATCTCTTTGTACTTCTAACCTGTAGAACTTGTCATGTTTCTTACTGCTCTTTTTTCCTTGTTCTCCAGTCCACTTTTAAATTGGTAAATAGAAAGCTGTACACTCTCTATTCCTGTTACATTTTACACAGTGGAACTGGTAATTTGGTAGCGCCTTAATTTTGCAGTTGTGAAATGATTGTATCAACTCTTATCTGGGGCTTCTGACCAGATGTAAACGAGTATGTTTAATGTAGATAAACTTGAAACCATTTTTTACTGTTTTAAAGCTAGAAATTAAATGGAGTGTGTACATATGTATAAATATAAATTATTAATCTGCACCTTTTTGTATCTAGTAAATACAGGAGAAGTTCATGTTCTAACCACATTTGGCACTTTTTGTTGCATAAACAAAGCCAAAACTTTTTTTAAAGATTGCAATGTTCATTTCATGTATATTTGCAATATTCATGGGAAATGTATTTAATTTATGTGATATTTGGAATAAACCAGGTTGAATTTATAAGAGTGTGAGTTCATGGAGAAAGCTTTATCACTGGAGGATTAAAAGCTAGAGGTGTGGTAAATGTGGTCTGAGCAGAAACAAGCCACTGATGTGCTGCTGTCAGAAGGGGGATGATAGTTTGATTTCCCTTATGGGAGCCCAAGGGCTGAGCATTGGCCTCATGAGGTTTTAAGAAGCAAATGGCATCTGAGAAGCAGTGGTTGGACGTTGGGGCTCATAAGTTGCATGGCAATGGTTTTAGCCCCAGTACAAGAGAAGTGGGGGAGGCTGTAGAGATGGTGGCACAGTGGGGTTTGCTGGGGACCCAGGGCAGCCTGTGGCACTGGGTGTGAATGTTAGGGGTGGATTTGAAGGGGAGCTGGAGGTCCCCAAAATACAGGGTGAGGGGGAAGAGGAAGGGGCCCTTGGAGGAGGTAGGATGGAGGAGATGAACCTTTAGCTTCCTCAGAAGTGAGTTGTGACAAAGATGGGGTAGGATCATGAAGTGGGCTTTTCCTTTTGTAGCTTCTTGGTTATTTTTTAGCCCTAAGCATGACCTGACTGGCCCCACAGAATAAAAGCAAAAAAAATATGTGGTTACAATGAAGAACAAAAAATGCTTTTTTGTTTAAGCCCAGTGAATTAAAATGCCTTCAGGGTGTTGCAAGGTAGAGGCAATGTTTCAGACTAAGACACTGGCCATGGCTGGCGCCACTGTAGGGGGTGGTGGGACATTGGTCAGGCTTCAGCAGCAGAAGCAGCAAAGCTTTGAGGATCCTTGTGGGTTCCTTCCAACTCAGAATGTTCTGTTCTAAAATAGAGTTGTGTGAGGGCAAAGTTGAGCCAGATTGTGCAGGGAATATCCCATCTCTCAGTTACGTCTTGCTGCCAGCAAGCTGCTGAGCAAAACCATTGTGAAGGTATTTTTTGTAAATACTAGCCTTTTTTTTTTCTTTCGGTGTTGGATTGACTTTGGCCTTTGCACCTGTATTCACTGAATGTCTGAGCAAACAAACATCAGTTACAGGACTGCTCTTTTGCTTGCAAGTGTGTGTAAATGCTGCTTGAGCTGCTTTGGTACACTGGACAACAGCATTTTTGAAACATCATTCACCAAAGGAAGGAGGTGGGGAAAGATGACTGATCAAGGTTTCCTTTTTATAACCCAGATCCTTGTGCACCCTGAGACTTGAGAACAGAAGTAAATAAAGTAACTGCATGAAGTTAATAAGTAGTTTTTTTCCTCAACCTGCATGTCCTGTGTTAGTAGATGTTGAGCCGTGGAAAGACAGCATCTCAGTGCCTACTTCCCTGAGTAATGCCATTCTTAGAGTGTGGAGACCCTAGTGGTCTGTTGTGCTATTTGTATCACTCTGCTTCATCAAACCAGGAACCAAAACTAATGCTGCTTAATTCTGTCCAGCAGCACTTGCTGGAAGCTGTTGGCTATTGAATCATAGAATAGGAAAGATGAGTAATCTGGAGCAAAAAATCTGATACTATCAAGTGAGGTGCAAAAAAGTGAATCCATGCCAGCACTTTCCTTAGTTCTTCTAACAAATGTGCATACTGCACTTGCAGCTAAAAGACAAGCATGTTTTCAGTCGCATTTACGTTACTTGGTAGGAACAAGTTGTTTCTAAATTGAGATGAATATCACTTGCTGACAACTTTTATAGCTCTGTTCTGCCATATGTGGGGTTCTGCCTTGTCTGCTAAATTTGGGACTTCCTGCATACATGGAAGAAATGTCTTTACTTGTAAATGTTGCTTACATTTTTTCTCATAAACATCTGCTGCTCTTTTTGTGCAACAGCCACGTTGGAGCCCTGCTTCTGGGAGGACCTGGGTTTTCAGCAGAGAAACTGGTCCTGGGGTCAGGCCGGTTAACCTCACCACAGATGAAGTTAGAGAAACAATTCTGGTCCCTTTTCTTCTACGCAGTATACTCCAGAGGCAGAGCTGAAACTTCTCAAGTTACTGTCTTGTGTCTGTGCAAACCTGAGAATGGCATCTTTAGGATGGTATATGGAAAGTGGCCATAGCCCCTTCAGCCCATCAACCTATTCATGTTCACCACAGCATTTAATCCTCCCACCCTCACTTCAGCTCATGAAGCCCACAGGAGACACGCTGCTCATCATCCTAGGTATTTCTTCTGATTCCCAGCCCCTTCTCATCACAAGATCTTGTTCTTCCCTTGCTGATCCACTGGTTTTCATTTCAAGCGAGAAAAGAGAGAAAAGGTAAATAAACCAAACACCCAGGAAGGTTTTGCTGACTGGTGGCTTTTAAAGTAAAAGAGGGAGGAATATGTAATATGGTGTCCTTCATCATAAGAGGAGAGAGATCCAACTTTGAGCTCAGCTCTGCCCTGGAGCAAGTACCTTCTGTTTTCTGCTGGTGGCTGAGGCACCTCACAGTGCTGGCTGGTTGCCCTTGCTGGCTAACAGAAAATGGACTTGTTGTTGCTAAGGAGTCAGTGTCAGAAAAATGCCTAAATGCTCCATGCCAGCTTTATTTTCTCTTAGCTGAAATTACTTAGCTTGGGCAGAAGGAGAAAGATCATCCATTGCCAGAATGGAAGTCTACTTAGCAAGGGCCCCAGCACCAATGAGATTTCCCCATTCCCTCTGTTTTGTAGTGTTCAGATGAGATCTACCGCCATGAGGTTGTATGGAGATCTGAACCTGGCACCAACACGTCTTTCAGCAGTTCCAGTTAAACCAGCAGTCTTGAGTCTCTCGTTACAGGGAACAGGTTCTATATCAAGAAGTATAACAAGGCTATCAAAGTAAATTTGGTTTCTGCCTCTCAAGTACGTGTCACCAGAGCCTAAGCTGCATCAGGGGCTTTGCTAAAGCGTGACTTCATTCCTGACACCCTCAGGTAGCTGCCTGGAGCCCTGCCCATACTTTCAGAAAACATGCTGTAGCATCTGAAAAGGATACTGTTCTCTACAGGCACATCAACGGGTGCTTCTTCATGTGCAGCACTCTCAGAGCAACTTTGTTTTAAGTAAACCTGTGAGGTCTTACGTGGATGCAAGACCCAAAGGATGTAGACCCTAAAATTTCATTGTCAGTGGAAACTGAGGTTCAAATAGAGGTATTCAAAGAAAACAGAAGATACTTACCCAGAACCAGAAATCAATGAGTATGTGTGCCATGTGCGTTTCCATCCCAGCCTCCTTCCCCTCCTCTTGGTTCTTTTATTCCTTGATCTCTGCTGGAACTGGAGTGCAGGAGAGCATGTGAGGGGAACACCCGAAGCTCAAGCACTGTGCTCTGTGGTGGGACCAGAGCAATCCCAGATGAATGGCTAATATTGAAGTATCCAGTCTCATTTGCTTAAGGTGCACCATTCCCAAAGGTTAAGTGTATGTGTGGAAAAACTTTGGAAGATAGAGTAAGTTTTTATTCTTTTGTTCACTGTTGTTATGAATCAGTTCTCTGTTGCCTCTCCCCCACGCCAGGTGTACTTACAAACCTCAATTTGAGTCTTCTATATGTCCTGGAAAGCTTTTAATTTTCCAAATTTGTATACAGAATTTGAGGGAGGCTCTGACCTGGAGCAAGTAATGTGGTATAATCATGGCATCTTTCCTTCTTTAATCCTACAATATTGTGACCTCAGTACCACAGTGTACCAATACATTCCTCAAATTAATTGTGCACAAAGATCTTACAATTTCCCTTCATTTTTGTTTTTGTATTGTTTTATCCAATCTCAGAACTACTATTATTTCTAGTATGTTTTCTGTTGCTGGAGAGGCCCAAATCGATCACACTTTTCTAAATAAAGGAATTGTAAAAAAAAATGTGCCCCCCACTCTTCACGCTTTTGAATGTTTTGTTTGCTGCATAGACAGTTACAGGGTTGTGTTCAGAACTGTGTGTCTGAATTGCAGGCTTCTCGTTTCACAGAGGTGCTTCTTTACCAGATGGTCCTTTCAAGCAAGTAATTTTCATGTTTACTTAGCAGCAATTGACTCTGCATAAGTGTCAGCTTTGGCCAGATCCTTTCAAATATTGTCAATATGTGCTAATTATACAGTGCAAAGGCTTCTTCATTTTATCTTTATGAGTCATAATAGGTAATTCCTCTTGGAGAATGTGTACTAAAACATTGGTAAGAGTTGATGTTCTTCCAGTTGTAAGACAGCCTGGGTGTACATCTTTTTTTTAGCAGTGATATCTGTTCCCCTTTAGACAGACAGCTGCTGATTGCAGTCTGCCTTTTGCTCAGCACTCTGTGCCTTCTGTGCGTAGTGCTGGAAAATCTCTTGGCATGGAGGAGTTAAATATTTCTGTGCTCTTGTTTGAGTCATATGTCCCCAAATGGGGAGTGGGTTTGCTTGCAAGCACGTATTGGTTTGGAGCTGGTCCTGGAACAGGAGTGCACGGCTCACGTCCGACATGCACCAGTCTGGGCAGAAACCAAGCAACAGCCACTGCAAATCAAAACACATAGAGAGGGGAGGGGAAGCACAAGACTCAGGGAAGAATTAGCCAGTGATGCTATTGCTTTGCCTGCATTCATTCAAGGTGGAAGAAGGAACACAGGGAAACCAGACGTTTTTGGCTCTGCCTCTGTTCATAAGCTGTGTGTGAGATTGTTCTCTGGCACAGGCACTCTTGGCACAGAGCAGCTGTGTGTGTGTTAAATCCTCTTTCCCATCCAAAATGTGCAACTTCACACAAACTACCTGTTGGGAATGGGTCCTGCATTGTCCAAATTTAAGGAGGTGAGGAGAAAGGGGGTGTAACGTTATCTGGCAGGAGCCTAAAGCTTTCCTCAGCTCTTCTTAATTTGCTTGTATAGGTATAGCCTTGAGGATTGTTTTTTTAGGTAATGAGAAGTTTCACAATGAGGGGCCCTGGGTGTGTGGGGGGTGAGCACAGCCAGGGGTGGGACTGTGAGGGGAGCAGTTTGGCTCCAGCTGGCTTTGGATACGACACTGGTGGCTAGCATAGGGAACTTTAGCAGGCATCTCCTAGAGAAGCACATATGCAGGGCTTTACAGTGTTTTGGCTTGATCTCCCTAAGTGGAATATAAGGTCTTGGTCTGCTAGGTGTGTGTGAAGGGGAAGGAGTAGAGGACTGGAGAAGTGGTGATAAATTTTGGAAGAAATCACAGGAAAGTGTCCTAAGGGATTTGCCTCTTTGTCATGTTTCCCACTGAATGAGGACAGCATACAATCCCAGGCTCTTGCATACAGGGCTGATGATGACCAAAGGGCCTGGAGTACACTGCACCATAAAGGAGCATAAGGCCACCAGTCTGGACTGGAATAAAAGCCTGTCTGACTCAGTGCTCTGTTTTCAGCAGTAGCCAAAACCCAGAGGAGTACAGGGTAACACTAATACTTCATCTCTTAGCCTCCAGAATGAAGAGACTTCTTAAGCCAGATGTGATGTCTGTGTGTTTCAGAGCCCTCAGTAGATCTCAGTTCTGTATTTTTATGAACACCTTTTTGAACCCACAGCTTTGTTTGGTGCAGATGTCCACAGGGTGTCTGGGGGTGGGGGGAAAGGACTACTTTTCATTTTGGACTAGGATCTTACCAGCTTCTCCCTTGCTCTTGTATTGAAAGATACAACAGGCACCAACAGGAGGCACCAGGAGCTGAACAAGAAAAGGGATTCTTCCTCTAAGCCACAATCTATCTTTGTGTTTTCCACTTTTGTTGCGCTTCTAGGGCTGGCATAGACCTTTGTCAGACCAGAGAGTCCAGGCTTGGCCTCTCACTCAGACCCTTTCTGTAATTCCTTAATAACCTTAAATGACTCAGCATTATCAAGAGAAAAGAGAGATCTCCACACAAAGTCTGTGGTGGGTTCATGGAGGCCCAAGTGAGCCAAGCAGCCAGGCAACCCCAAAGGCAGCTGGATCGATGGTCTTTGCCAGAATGAGTTAGAGATGTTTGTGCTGGCAGCAGAGTTTGCATGATGTGATAGAAGCATATTTTTAGCCATTTTTGGGGTTTTTTTTCTATTCAACAGGTAATTTTGCCATTTCCTCTGCTTTAGAAAGCCAAACAGCAACACAGAACACATGATAGATAGAAATCAGCCTGCAGCATTCACATGAAGTAGAAGATGTTTTTGCTATCTGTGAGGGAAGTGGCCACAAAATACAGATGCTAATCAGACTAAAACCATGTACCTCAAATGCTTCAATTCACTTCAATTCTCAGCTTCCATGAAAGATGGAAGCTGAGAGGTCACCTCTGAGCTTTATAAGCATCAGCTCACAGCAGACCATGCTAGAGTTATGAGTTAGGCACTGTGGGAATACTTGGCTGTTACCTCATACTTGGGAGAGTCAGAGATGTTCTCAGCATCTGCATTCTGCGCAGGCCAGCTTTGTTCTGGTCCAGAGCTGGGCCCGTCCTGCCTGCTGGCTTCTACTTCAGCCCTTCCTCTGGATCCCACATTTCTGTCACCAGTTGAAGCTTGATGTGTTTCTTCCCCTCCCAGCCTATCAAAAGCATGTCAATGAGAGAGCTATTCACAAGACAAGGAAAAGAGAATTGATTCTGGAGACTTCCTGGTGTGATTTGACTGCTGTAAGTAGTGCTGATTCTGCTATGAGCTGGATGCGGTACCACCTGGGGATGAGGGCTGGCAGGGGAGACCTGTGTGATCACACTGTGCCAGAGGGACCATGAGTATTTCAGCTGAGGCTGCTTCCCATATTCTTCCTCAAGTACAGCCATGCCTTTGAGGATAAGAGGGAAACCTCAGCAGAACAAGGTCTAGTCAAAGTATTCTTCATTACCGTGACTAACCTAATCTCCTTCTCTGACAAAGTGACCCTCTTAGTGGTGATGCAAAGGCTGTGGACTTTTGTAAAGCCTTTGACACTGTTTCCCAAAGCATTCTCCTGGACTAATTAGCTGCTTGTGGCTTGGATGGGCATACTCTTCACTGAATAAAAACTGGCTGGTTGGCTGAGGCCAGGGAGTGGTGGTGAGTAGTGGGGTTCCCCATGGCTCAGTTTTGGGGCCAGTCCTGTTTAATATCTTCATCAATGATCTGGACAAGAGGATTGAGTGCATCCTCAGTCAGTTCAAAGACAACACCAAGTTGTGTGGGAGTGTTGACCTGCTGGAGGGCAGAAAGGCTCTTCTGCACAGAAGGATCTGGACAGGCTGGATCAATGGGCCAAGACCAATTGTATGAGGTTTAACAAGTCCAAGTGCCGGGTCCTGTACTTGGGTCACAATAACCCCATGCAGAGCTACAGGCTGGGGGCAGAGTGGCTGGAAAGCTGCCCAGTGGAAAAGGACCTGGGGAATGCTGGTTGACAGCAGTTGAACACAAACCAGCAGTGTGCCCAGGTGGCCAAGAAGGACAATGGCATCCTGGCTTGGATCAGAAATAGTGTGGCCAGTAGGACCAGGGCAGGGATCGTCCTCTTGTACTCGGTACTGGTGAGGCTGCACCTCAAATCCTGTGTTCAGTTTTGGGCCCCTCACTACAAGAAAGACATGGAGGTGCTGGAGCATGTCCAGAGAAGGGCAATGGAGCTGGTGGAGGGTCTGGAACAAAGTCTTATGAGGAGCAGCTGAGGGAACTGGGGTTGTTTAGCCTGGAGAAAAGGAGGCTCAGGAGGAGACCTGCTCCACAACCACCTGAAAGAAGACTGTGGCAAGGTGGTGGTTCTCTTCTCACAAGTAATAAGCAAGAGGACAAGAAAAAACAGCCTCAGTTTACACCAAGGGAGATTTATACCGGGTATTAGGAAAAATTTTTTCACCAAAAGGATTGTCAAGCATTGGGACAGGCTGCCCAGGGAAGTGGTAGAGATATTTAAAAGACGTGAAGATGTGGCAGTTTTAGTGGTGGACTTGGCAGTGCTGGGATAACGGTTGGATGTGTTGACCTAAAGGGTCTTTTCAACCTAAATGATGCTATTAGTCTATGATTTATAAAAATGTTTTCCTTCTGAAATCTTCCAAATCTAGCAAACCCTTGACAAGTTTCCCTGCTCTTCTTTCCCTACACCTTTTCTGTCTATCTTTCTCTTTCCTGTACTGTGATACAAAGGAACTTGTACAGGTAAGGAGGGGAGCAGGGGGAGTCTGAAAAAAAGCCAGAACTTGAGTGGTTTTGCTAAGCCATCTCATTGCTATCCCAACCTGAGTCACTGCACTCCTCACTCACTCCAGCCCCTCCTGAACAACACAGGCAGTCGCAGAGCTGTGTGTAGCTGTTGTTATGGTGTGCTGGTTTTGGCTTGGGTAGAGTTAATTTTCTTCACAGTAGCTAGTGTGGGGCTGTATTTTGGATTTGTGCAGGAAACAGTGTTGATAACACTGGGATGCTTTAGCGACAGCTGGGCAGTTCTCAGGCAAAGTCAAGGCCTGTTCTGCCCCTCACCCCACCAGACCCACAGGCAGGCTGGGAATGCACAAGGAGTAGGGAGAGGACACAGCCAGGACAGCTGACCCCAATTGACCACAGGGATATCCCAATACCATATGGTATCATGCTCAGCATATAAAGCTGGAGGAAGAAGGAGAATGAGGGGAGGTTCAGAGTGATGGCTTTGTCTTCCCAAGTCACCATTACACATGCTGGAGCCTGGCTTTTCTAGAGGTGACTGAACACCTGCCTGTTCATGGAAAGGGGTGAAAAAAATTCCTTCTTTTCGTTTGCTGGCATGCATGGCTTTTGCTTTACCTATTAAACTATCTTTATCTGAACCCACAAGTTTTCTCACTTTTACCCCTGCAATTCTCACCTCCATCCCACCGGGAAGAGGGCAGTGAGAGGCTGTGTGGTGCTTAGTTGTCAGCTGGGATTGAACCATGACATACAGCCAGCACATGAAGCCTTTACTTTGGTTACCACTGGTTACCCAGCTCCCCTCATTGCATAACAACTAACAGGAACACCAGGTGACTTGTCACCCTCTCTTCTCTCACCTCTGCTTAGCTCTTGCCTTTTGCAAAAAGGCACAGGCAAAAAGGCAGCTGCCTGTTCTGCACCAAGCCAGCCCAAGGGCTTCACCCTGACCCTACCCTGCCACCCTCCCCGACAGCTGGGAGAAGGGCCCCACAGCAATCCTCCACACTGTGCTGTGTCCCACTGACTCTGTTCCTGTCTGTAACTTTATGCCTTTGAGGGCTGTACATATGCAAGTATTTTTCCTAGGCACATTTGTGCAGACAGTTACTGCCTGTATGTTCTGCGTTCCTCTGGGAGTTTAAGTATAATATTTGTACTTTGGGAAAATTCATCCCTTCTCCTTGGAGCCATGAGTCCCCTGTGGATTCCCAAAAGAAGCTTAGAAAAAGCCCTGTGAACCTGACTGCATCAACACATCCTGCTTAGCGGCCAACAGAGAAACTCAGATCCTGATTGCTTCTGGAAAGAGACACTGAGGCTCCTTTTAATGCTTAATTTCTCTTGCTAGAGTTTTAGATAGGAAACTCTGCCTGGGTGTAAGGCTGTGCCTCTGCTTTCAGCCACCCAGTGCCAGATGACTGAAACCAGCTTCTTCTCCTTACAGCTCCTGGGAGGTAAATACATTATCCTGCCCCTGCAGACTGCTGGGACTGAACCATAACAACCACTGACAGAGACAGTGCTATGTTGCAATCACTAATTATTATTGTGGTTAAAATATACCCAGAGCATGTAAAACATGAAATAATCCGTCCCATCTTTCTAGAGGGCTCCAAATGTTCCTGCCAGCAGTGACAACAGTGGGACTTCATAAGGCCTCACAGCTGGAGGGGCAGCTCTTCCCACCACAAAATTTTAAGTTGCTTGGTGATTTCAGCAAGATTTCTCAGTGATAGAGAAGTCTCAGTTCTTGGAACTTTGATGAAAATCGTTGACCAAGCAGAGGAGAGAGACGTTAATTCCAATTACTGTTCCTGCTAAGGAAAAATCTGTATTTTTAGAGGCTATTGATCAAGAAGGAGAAAGAAATACTGAGAAAATGAGGCTGGGATGGTTCTGAGAGCCCTGGGAACTACTTGTTTTAGTATTAAGTCTTCTGTGTTGTCTTTTGCCCTCAGAGCATGACTAATCCCTACAGTACACTGCAAGGGTCTGGATGTTGCTCTGACCCAGTGTGACCACAGCAGTATTCAGCACTGCTTCTATGTTTGTAGGCTCCCAGGCAGGAACCTGGGGATCCTGCCATTGTATCCCTCCTGCCCCCTCACCCAGACTATCACAGTTTTCCCCTTACCCTTTTGCTGAACTGTGGGACACAATGATGCTCCTCTGACAAATGAGTGTTGGTTGCCTGGGGGTGCAGCACCCTGATGCTAGTCCTACACTGGTGGAGCAGTTTAGCCCAGGAATCACAGGGATACTCTGCCTCAGCCTCTTCTCTCAAGGAGAACTTCATGTCTCAGACATTGGCCAGGAGAACAATTACATTACTGTAAATGACCATGCATCACTTGGAAGAAAGGTAATTAAACATCTGAAGGCCAGAGACTTGGTTTAATGACAAGAAGGCTCAACCAAAAGCTGTGGGGCAGTGACACTGCCTACATGAAATGGTGATCACCTGGCTGTTCTGCTGCCATGCTGCTGTTTCTGAAACTTGAGAGAGAGGTTTTGAGACCTGTGGAAATTTTGAAATCATATTAAGTGATGAATGTTAAGAAGTAATTACAGAAAAAGAAAAACAAGCAAAATGAACAGTGTATTTTTTCCCTTCCTCCCCCATGTGAAATGGTAATGGAATATGGTTTCCTATTGTAATGTAATGCTTTAAGTACTGTGTGTCCCAGTTTCACAATGCTCAGTACGATGTGTACAAAAAATAATATGAGTATGTTGTGGTTAGGCTGTTTATCAGCTATCTGCTTTACTGAATATATATTTATATATATATATGGTATTTTCACTGTGAATTAACTGTATAAGTAAAGAAAAGGAAAAATTCATTACCAGTCAGTTAAACTTCACAGGATCCTGAAAAAAGCTACAGAGGACAGTCAATATCAGGAAGATAAATTTTTGCACTTTTTTCCCTTTTCTTTTCAGAGTATGACTTTTTTTTTTTTTTGCCAGGATGGGGGGCAAAATTGTTATTTGTGTTAATAAGTGGTCTCTGGATAAAGGAAGCAACTACAGTGGCACTTTGTAAAACTTGCTATGTATTCTCTGCTGTAAGTCCTCCGAATATGAGATGATTGTGTACAATTGGCATCATTCACTGCTAATAACTGCGACTGACAGCGTGTGCCAGAAGTCCTCTAGCAAACCCTGGTTCACATCTCAAATGACTGCTTGTTTCAGCCACGTGCATGCTCCTTTTAGTTGCTGTTCATGAAACAGACTGCTTTTTTACATAAATATAAATTCTTGCTTATGTCTATCCAATGATATATATGGAAGGTGTGTCTATTCTTCCGTTTGCTACATATCATTCTGTTTGTGGTCCCTTCAGGCTTCTCACACCATGGTGGGACTCTGATTCTTCCCCTACTGCAGACACTGACTGGTCAAAGCAAAGGCTGCAAAAGCCTCTAGACTTAGTGGTTGTTGTATGATCTGCATATTTTCCCTTCCATGCCCTCCAGCCCAACTGGAACTGTGCAGAGTAACCATAACTTTCATCAGCCCTCCTTTTGCTGGCAGGAACAAGATAGCTTCCTCCTCTTCCCTGATGGCCAGAGTAACCCATCTCTGCATTAGATCCTCTTTTGAATTCCTGTGACTTTAATATACATGCCTAGAAAGGCACACTATACTATATTCCAATATTTCTCCACCTGGATAGGACATACCTCCCTCAAAACTGAACCTTCCCCTTAATGGATTCCAGTGCCACTGATAGATCATCATAAGCTCACTCTTTCTCTCCTTTCATCATTTCCAAGTTTGTGTTCCTATCTTCCAAATAACTTTTCATTGCTACTTCCAAAAGATATTTTGCATGACTGAATTTCATTTCCATTCAGTTCAGTCCTGTGGGTCTTCATACACATTATTCTTGTCCTCCTCTGTGCTGATGTCTTTCAGCTTTTTAAAACACTTCCACAGTTATGTAAACCTCAGGAGTTATTAAACAGGAGGGGCTTCTCCCAAGACTGGTCCTTAGGAAAAACCACTAGGTATTTTTTCCCATCTCCAGCCACATAATTACTTTTCAACCTGATAGATGGAGCACCTCTCCTACGAGGAAAGGCTGAGAGAGTTGGGTTTGTTCAGCCTAAAAAAGAGAAGGCTTTGGGGTGACCTAATTGCAGCCTTTCAGTACCTGAAGGGAGCCTACAAGAAAGATGGAGAAGGACTTTTTACAAGAGTGGCAAAGAGAGTACATTCAGGTTAGACACTAACCTAGAGGAAATTCTTTACTGTGAGGGTGATGAGACACTGGAACAGGTTGCCCAGTGAAGCTGTGGATCCCCATCGCTGGAAGTGTTCAAGGCCAGGCTGGATGAGGCTTTGAGCAACCTGATCTAATGGAAGGTGTCCCTGCCCATAGCGGGGGTGTTGGAACTAGATGATCTTTAAGCTGTCTTCCAACACAAACCATTCTATGATTCAATGGAAGAGATGTTGGTATCCCGTATTTATTCATCCCATTTTTCTGCAAAAACCTACCAGTCACTTAAGTGTATATGAGACTCAGGTGCTTTGGTATAAACCTCAGGCTCTTGGGTTAAAACACTGATGAATGCTAATTGTAGACTAGGTGTCTGTCTATGACTTTGAGAAACCATAGCATGACTAAACCCACGTCTAAAATGAAAACCAAAAAGAGACGTATGGTACAGAATACCTGTGACACTAGTCTGAATATATCTTTTGTGTCTGAAGTCACAAGACAAATTTTTTAGCCCAGGTGCAGTTATTACTGACTCATTAGAAGCCAATTTAATGGTCAGTGGCATTTTTAATTAAGGAAAAACAAGCAAGCAATCTGTTTGTTTTGCTCAAACAGATGCAAGAGCTTTAATTGGAAATACCAAAATCTGTTTGTGACTTCTGAATACAGTATCATGCTTAATTAATAAACCTGAAGACCATCCATTTCTTTTTTAAAACAACTCTCTTCTTCTTCAATATATGTACTATTTTCCTTTGTAACATAAAGATCTGCTACACTGAAATTAGGGGTCTAGTCATAAACTTGGCCAAGGGAGAAATTGTTTATTCTTTTATTGACAGTAACAAATGTATTAGAAATGCCCAAAAAACCCAGGTCCAAAAATACCACAAGGTTAAAATAACTTGAATTAGAAAAGGTTTTAGAAATATCCACAAGAGGTCACTGTTATCATTAACAATAGCTAAATAGAACTTGAGAGCTGAGCATCCTTTCTCCCTTAGAGAAAACATAAGGTCATTCAGAATAAATGTTCCCTACATAATATCTCTCTCATCTATCTTACAAAAGAAAACCCCTGAGATAACAGTTTTTCATTCCTAAATTAGTTATAAGAATCCTAGATTTTAAAGATGCTAAGACTATTCAACATTTTCCCTGTCAAAGAATGACCTTTGCAAATCAAAATATTTTAATTAGAAGGTTTTCTGGGGATGTGTGCATGGTTTGGTTCATGGTTTCCCAGGGTACTACAGCAAAAAATATAAATAAATAAGCCTCAAAATTTTGTCTTTCTTAGGTTGGCAGAGGATGGCAAACTCCCTGTGTTATAGGTTCCTTTTCTAGCTGGGGCCTTTTCTTCTCTTAAAAGACACAGAGACTGGGGAAAATATGTAAAATTGACAGTAGAAGTAAAAGCATCCATTACAATATCAGATCCATACATTTTCTTAGAGAGAGGTTATATGAAATGGTAACCTGATACCCTGACAGTAAAATTTGATGGTTAAAAAAAGGGAAAATTTTGAACTGGGACCTTTGGAATACCAAATTTTCAACACTGTAGAAATAAAGGGGCTGCCTGTAAATTCCACCATGACAAACACAAGGGGAGAGTAGGATCCATGTTATTTGAACATTCTCTTTTTTCAACAAAATTGCTTTCTGTTACCTTGAAAGAATCATTGAAAAGCACTATATTTGAATGATTAAGATGCACACAAAGGTGCCTTTCCTTTCTACGTCCTCATATGAAATGGAAAAGGAAAGTAGGGAGGTCACCATAATGTGCTGTAGACAGTAATTCATAGCAGCAGTGTGCCTGCTTAGTGTGATTGCTCCAAAGTATTCTGCTGTCAAATGGAGGCAGTCATTCCTCACAAAAACAGCAGTCCACTTCCTCACAGGGAAACAGAATGGAAAGGGCAGAGGGATATTACTTTAGGACAGATGCAGATCAAATGAAGCAGTGCTTTGACTAGATCCTTCTGCCCAAATGACGGTGTAACTGCTGTGTTAATGGAAACCCTGGAGGTGGAATGAATATGGGCCCTTCTCCGAGCAGGCATCGCTGGACCAGAGTAATTCTATACTGTGATTGAGGTGCAGACGACAAGAGACAAAAATAGACTTTGCTTTTTTTCAGCATCAATTTTGTGCCAGCGGCAAGTGCTTAGGTAAAATCTTCCACTCTGTTCCTTATTGCTCCTTAACCTCTGGGTAAGTTGGTCAAAGAGCATTTCTAGTCAACACCTCTCCTGACCTTCTCCACCTGAGCAAATTTGCTATAATAACTACTACAGAATACATCATCTCCCAGTAGTTGCTTGGGGGTAGTTCTAACTAGGGCATGCTAGTTGAGGAAAAGCCACTGTATTTCCAGAGGGCAGTGATTATTCATGAGAAATAATCTTTTTCAGGAAAGCAAAGCCACCTGATGAGCTATTCTGGAACAGCTATTGGAGCGTGTTTGTTTTGGAACAGCTATTCTGGTCTAAAAAGGCTGGAGGATTACCAGATAACCTAATGTACAGACACACACACACACACACACACACACACACATCCACCCCAGCTGGCTGGGAGTCTACAGTCGTGCACCTATCTAGGCAATTATGTGGAAAAATTACATGCCCAGCCACTGAGAAGTTTTAGTGGTGTGTGGCCCTTTTCGATTGCAGATGATGTCCTCTGTATGCAGGGGGAGGTGTTGACCAAGTGTCATAGTTGTTCATATCATAGAATCATAGAATTGTTAAGGTTGGAAAATATCTTTAAGATCATCAAGTCAAATCATTACCCTTACACTGTCTTATTCACTACTAAACCATGTCCCTGAGTGCCACATCCACATGTTTTTTGAACACTTCCAGGGAGGGTGATTCCACCACTTCCCTAGACAGCCTGTTCCAATGCCTGGCAACCCTTTTTGTTAAGAAATTTTTCCTACTGTCCAATATAAACCTTGCCAGGTGCAACTTAAGGCCATTTCCTCTTGTCCTGTCACTTGTTACTTGAGAGAAGAGGCCGACCCCCACCTTGTCACAATATACTTTCAGGTGGTTGTAGAGATCAATAAGGTTCCCCTGAGCCTCCTTTTCTCCAGGCTAAACAACCCCAACTCCCTCAGCTGTTCCTCATAAGACTTCTGCTCCAGACCCTTCACCAGCTCCATTGCCCTTCTCTGGACATACCTCCAGTACCTCCATGTCATTCTTGTAGTAAGGGACACAAAACTGGACACAGTACTCGAAGTGTGGCCTCACCAGTGCTGAGTACAGAGGGACAATCACTGTCCTGATCCTGTTGGCTGCACTATTGCTGATCCAAGCCAGGATACCATTGGCCTTCTTGGCCACGTGGGCACACTGTTGGCTCATGTTCAACTGCTGTCCACCAGCACTCCCAGGTCCTTTTCTGCTGGGCATTTTCCAGCCACTTTGTCCCCAGCCTGTAGCACTTGCACGGAGTTGTTTTAATCCAAGTGCAGGACCTGGCAATATAAGGTTTGGACCACCTCATGGCTAGAACTGGATCCTCCCAGGCTGGGATACAACCCAGTCATGAAAGAAGGAAACAAGGGAATGGGTTGTTAACAGGCAATGCATTAAATAGACCAAAATAACTGTCAGACAAGCCCTTTTCACATAACTGTGTCAAATTGTTCAGGCAAAATCATTTGCATTAATGTCATATCTCAACGCACGATGCTTTGGCCCTTGGCTGTAAAATGTAAGGTTGCCTTTGAGATTGAAATGGACAACTTCAATTTCTCCTTATGTATCTTAAAATCTTTAAATCTCCCTTTTGACAAAGATCATTAATATATCTGAATTTTTCCTTTCATTAAGACACTTTTACAAACTGTGTCTACCACTGTAATTACTTAACAGTGGCTTGAAGTACAGCTTGTTTGTGAGCTTGCTCGTGAACAATTTTTGCAGTTGATGGAAAGCACAGCAGCATCTGAGCCCAGGCATCGGAGGGGTAAATCCTGTGAGTGAGAGAAAAGCAGGGATGGCAGCACAGCACAGAGCTGGAAATCCTTTTGTGGTGGTTTTCCTGTGGGAAGTAAAGAAATTTTCTCTTGACACACAATTAAGTGAAAGGCAAATGCTAAAACCGGTGCTTTGAAAAATGAACATAAACCTTTCTAGGCCATCTGCTTCCTAAATCTGGGAAGCAATCCAGTCTGGAAGCGTGTTCCCAAACACCTTTCATAATCAGCAAGGGGTTTCTCCCACCTGAAGCTGAAATTTTTCCCAGGACTAGATGCCCAGTAGTGTTCCTGAGCTAATCATATTACCTTAGATAATAACTAAAGGACAGGAACTTGAGTGATTTTTTTTTTTTCCTGATTCAGTTATAGTTATTACAAGGAAGGGAAAGCTGTGGGATGCTCTCAGATATAGCTTGTCATTGAAATCCACATCTGCGACACAGTTTGATTCACAGTTGCTGAATATTAGAAAGGCAACATTCATGATAGTGATCAATATATGTGCTGCATTTAATGATGGCAGTTCAGGTAATTAGGAAGGACGCCTAGAATGAAGCTGGGATCTGAAACCTGCAGGTTTCCCTTCAGAGAAAGGCATAAAGGAATAAAGCAGAGGGAAATAGCACATTTGGCTTTCAAACCCTGTGGAAAGATCCTCTTTGCCAGTGGCAGAGGCTCTATTAATCGGAAGAGGAAAAGTATGCTGCCTTTGAACCTCTTTTCTTTCTTACCCCATAGAGCTTTGGATCATATCAAATGAGGGATATTGATGAGGATGCATGTGCACACACAACAACAGCAGGTAAGGGCATTGTAGCCACCGGAAAGAAAGGTTTCTTCAATTCAGCTCTTGTAATCCTGGGCAGGGCTTTATTTAGATGTTTCTAATTACCACAGTATGTTTAAATAGATACCCAGAGAAATCAGCAGGGAGCAACAGTTTTCCCCACCGCCTGGCAGGGCTGATGATGACAAGGGTCATGTAATGGCTTAATATGATGCCACTTAATATCCTACTTAAGCAATGTAATTATGGGGTTTATTTGATAGAGCAAGAAGGTTTATCTCCTGCAAAGGCATGAATAAGATTGCCAGATGCAGGTGCTGCTGCGTTACAAGACTCATTTTTTACATTATATAGTTTTTACAGCCTTGTCCACTTGGGTGATTTTCATTTTCTAAATCCAATGCAGTCTGTCTCTTCAGTCTGTCTCAGTGGTGCCCCTGCATAAATAAGCCACTTTCCTGTAGTAGTTGGCAGCTTTCATTACAAATATTTTCTGCCAGCTGCTCTTGGAAGATTTCCTTATTTTAGCTCTTCACCACAAAATGGAGATCTCAGATACTCATCCCATGTTTTAACATAGTATGCCTCAAAGGAAGTGACTCAGTCTTTGTATACAGTCTTGGTTGACAGCAAAGTTTTCATGTAGAAACATAAAAAAGAGATTTATGTAACTAATATAACACTGAAAACAAACAAGCCCTCCAACCAAGTTCAAAGCAGCAGGTTAACACGTACTTTCTAAATAAATATGGTGCTTTCAAGCTCGTCTAGACCTCACGATCTAAATCTTAAGATGCTCAAAAGAACTAGGGAAGAGAGGAGGGGGACTGTGCTAAAATTTCAGAGCCATTGGGGATTTTCCGCAAGAATTTGCAAATGCTGAGCTTTTGCCACATCTTCTGAAGGACTGTAAAAGGAGAGGAGGGTTCCTGTCATTGAAGTCAAGGGCAGCAGCCTCTGGGGAAGTGTATCCCCATCAGTGCAACACCAGTTCCTTCAAAAAATACTGAAACAAATAATCTGACACCTGGAAGGGAACAGGGAAGGAGTAGCTGCCAACGTGGACTTGTCAAGCTAGTCTTATTTCTTTATGTGACAGGGTGACAGATCTCGCTGACAGAAGCAAATGCATGTCTGGTCACGATGTCTCCCGCAGAGCGCTCACAGGCAAGTGGAGCAAGTGTGTGGTCTAGACAGATCTACTGCATGGTGGGCACAAAACAGGCTGGAAAAATACTACTTGGAGAGTAACACTGATTAACTCATTATCAAAATGGAAGTTTTGATCAAGAAGGCTCTGCGGGAGGCTGCTGTGGCCCTGTGATTGCTCAGTGTCTTCGGCAGTGCAGCCAACGGTGCCGATGATGGACTCGAGAATGAGCCTGTTGCATTTACAGACAGCAGCAAGGGGTGAGCATCCTCTGAGGTGCTGGGAGCAGGCTTCAAAAGGCTTGATGTATGTAAGACATGGCCGCCTAAAAAAAGAAAAAGAAAAAAAAATGCAATTTAACAGGGAAACGTCTAAAGTACTAATGGCAAATGCCAGAGAGGGATCAGCTCTGCAAATAAATAAATCTGAGATGCTGAACAGGAGTCTACTGTGTCATGCTGTAATGAGAAAAGCAAACTTCATATTCCTGCATTTATGTAAGAACATGTAAAGCAACACTTTAGCTCTGTTCATCCCCGATGTGGTCTCAGCTGGAAGGTTATGGGGTACTGCACTTGAAGAAAGGTGAAACCCATCTGGAGACAACTCAGAAGAGACTACTGGAAAAGGCAGAGCCAAGAAAGCAGGATCCATTAGCCAAGGCTGAAAGACATCAGTGCAGTTTAGCCTTAGGAGAGACAGCTAATCTGCCCTTCATGCCTATTACTGAGGAGACAACTAGGAGTGGACCAATGTTTCAGCGATGAGGTTAGATATAACACAAGCCCTCCCTTGCTGAGTCAGGGGCTATCGGGAGAGATTGTCAGGCCTTATTACTGGCAGCTGAAGGAGACCTTAGGCATGTAGCAGCCCCACACAGCAGACCCAAAGTGGGTGAGGGCAGTGGTAGGTGACCCTGCAAGGAGGGCAGCCAGTTCTGCTGGAGCCACCCAGCAGCTGCCAGCACCCATGCACAGGTTTAAAGACATCCACCGTTTTGCTGAGACTAGTGGTCAGGACAGCCACCCTTCTTCCAGCTCTTAAACACCACTTGTTTCCCCTGCTAAGTGATGAGAAAAATAATGGAAAATGCTATTGAAAGGGATAAAGTTGTACTTGGCACCTAGGAAGTATATGCAAGCAATGACCTTGCTGTGCTCCCTGCCTTGCATGTATCTGCACACGCATGCTTCTACCTTGAGGTCTGTATGACAACAATCTGTGTTTGGGTCAGCACCTGTCTTCAAGTTTCTGTAAGATTTATCTGTATGTTGCTCTAATAGCACAGTTACAAGGTTGTTTTTCACAAGAAAGTGCCATTTAAAGTATTGAGTCTTAGGGAGGAAACAAGTAGTGGGCTGTGTGGAGTCCCACAGTTTGAAACTCTCAAACATACGCTGGTATCATGAGCTGAGGTGCAGGGCACTAACATCTAACCTTTCTTAAAATAGTCTCTTGCTTTGCTCCCTTTCCTCCATCTAGTCAGAGGGCATGGCACATTCACCAGACATCTTATGCTTTAAAAGAAAATGAAAAGAAATGGAAATGAAAATGAAAATGGAAAGCAATGAAAAGAGCCTGCTACCAGTCTCACCTCAAGAAGAAACACTTTCTGTCCCTGGGGAGCACACAGGTTTCTGATGACAAACTCAGGGGAAGGACATCCCACACTGCCTGCCAGCTTTTGAAAGCCATATCATGCCCTCCCAGCTGGCACGACCAAGGAACTGGCTCTCTTCATGTCCGCAGGGAATTAAGGCTGGCTGAAGGAACACAGAAAATCTGAAGTGATTCAGACAAGCATGACTCAGCCACCCTGTCACAGTGAGTTTATAATGCTGAGGAAGAAATTTACTCTTGAACATATTTTAATTGACACACCAGATAATATACATTGAAAGAATATCTTTCAAAATAAAAGATGACAGACTTTCAACATCTGGTCTAATTCCCTGCAACTATACTAGCAGATGTAAACTGTTATGCATTCTATTAGCAAATATCCCTCCTTTATTTCCTATGAATGCACTTGTATATATTTTTTATTACAGCTATAATAATCTATCTTAATTTCATGTATTCATGCTTGAATTCTGGATTTAAGCAAAAACTGCTCATGGTGCTCAAAATTCTGCTCATCAAAATGGGTGGGAGTTTTGCTAATTACTTATGTGGGGCCAGGATTTTGCTCAATGAGATTACACATATCTCAGGAGTTTCCAGAAGCTATATAAACTGTGAGACTGAAGCCCAAGTTGTGTTTATAGGCACCATAACTGCACCAGAAAAATTCCAGGGTTTTTTGCTGTTGTTGTTCAGCTTATTTGCATTCTTTTCTGGAGCTGATTGAATGAGGACTACTTGTGAGCCCTTATTTTGGCTGTCTCATGGTGATCAGAGAATGACAGAGTGGAAGAGCTGTGCCAGCTTTGCTCACTGCACCCTGTCCCATGAGCCTTCGGACAGGTTTTGATCCAAGAGGGGCTCCCGAGGGGGGGCTCTTAGGCCAGGGAAGTAAAACCTGCCAAGCTGCTGGTTCAGCTGATTTTTGTTTATTTTTGTTTTTTTTTTCTTTCCTGCCTGCAGCAGTTCTGCACAAAAAATTTCCCAGGTTTGGCTGCCCTTGGACCTGCCAGCTCTCTGCTGCTGTGAACAACCCCTAACCCCTGTCCACCTCAAAAGATGACTTAGCAGAGACCTACCATTTCTGGCTCATTTTCACATGGGGTAGCTCAGCTGGTAAATGCAGGGGGTAGTAATTTCAGCAAAGCAGTAGTGACAAGTTCTTGGGGCTGGTGACCTTTGCCACTGGAGCAGAAGCAGCCAGGATAGGATGTGCTGCATCCTGTGCCCTGCTGCCCACTACAGCCAGTGTTAAAATCTTTTACTGACCAAACAGGATTGGTTTGGTAGGGCATTGCTCAAAGCATCTAGCCCAGCATCTTCACAGACAAAGTGCGTTAATGGAATGGGAGGGGCAAGCCAGCCTCCAAAACAGCACAGGCTGTCAACAGATGCATCGCAGTCCTCATTCATCCAACATCAGCCTCTCCAAATATCTAAGTTAAAAAGTAAGCTTTGAAGCCAGCCTGGGAGGTAAAAATTGAAGGAGATGAGAAATTTGCATCTTTTTGTGCATTCAGTCAAAACTGGTCCTGCAAAACCACATAAAAGCCCCTAACCATTATGGATTTGTATATGCAGATTTGGTTCTTCAGCTGTTTTATGGTAAGACACAGAAATCTGTCAACTGAAACGCTGTCGCTATGTTCCATTACCATGTATTTATTTATATGACTATCAGAAACCAAACACTTAAATAAATCATTGTTAGGAAAGTGGACTACCTAAAGAATGTGTGGCCCATTCACCCATAAAACACTAATTATCACAGCAGCACCTCTCCAATGAATCACCGGTAATGAGACACCATTATGGAAAGTATCAATTTTCAGTGCAACTCATCCTCACTGTACATGGTCAAGTAATTGTACTGAAGTGCCTAGCGAATAAAACTTTTCCATGAAAATGCATGTTCTCTGAGTAAAATAATTTTCCAAGAGGGCTCAGTGTTTTGTTTTTTGGTTTTTTTTTTCATTTATATTATGAGGAAACAACACCTTGATCTCTGTGTTGCTTGTTGCTGTTTGGAAACCTGGATAGGTCTTTACTTACAACAAGAGGAACTCTGTCGAAACCTGTCATCTTAAGGTGTGAGGTCACATTTGTACATCTGTGCTTCCTGCCAGAAGGAAAGAAGATTCACAAGGCCTTTAAAAGCAAATCACAGAATCACAGAATTACAGAATGGGTCAGGTTGGAAGGTACCACAATCGGTCAGCTGGTCCAACCTCCCTGCCTCAAGCAGGGTCATCCTAGAGCACATTGCACAAGATTGCATCCAGACAGTTCTTGAATATCCCTGGTGAGGGAGACTCCACAACCTCTGTGGGCAACCTGTTCCAGTGCACAGTCACCTGCACAGTAAGAAGTTCTTCTTCACGTAATGTGATTTCATGATGTGGATATGCAAATGAAAGTACTCTTAGTTTGATTTTCTGTCCTCTTCTTGGTAGCATCCAGAGGCAATGTATCTTTGTCATGAAGCAGACAAAATAGGTTTTTCAGATTTCCTGAACATCTTCATAGGATTCCCATTAGGAGTATATTTCCTTATGCTGAGGGGAGGAAGAGGCAGTTTTATACTGGTGCAAAATGAGTCAGGTTCGTGGTGATTCATGGAAAAAAAGTCACTGAAAAGTAGATACCTATCTTGGATCTTCCATGTAAGTCAAGAGTCCCTCTTCTGAAGCAGCTGCTGTCTACATCTCTGCCCTGATAGCCCACAACGTTTCAGAGAATCAGGTCATTGCCACAGCTCATTGCATCCTTCAGGTTTGTTTTAATGAGAGACAGTGCCTCTTGCTGCAAAATGTCTAGAACAGCTAGAAAGAAATCTTCACAGAAACGTGCCTCCCTATCCTCCTTCGGAAGGAAAGCAAGCGAAAGGGGAAGTCACGTCTGTACAGGGCTCAGGAGGTGGCAGCCCCAGGCAGTGACAAGTTCTTAAAGCAGGTGCATTGGCAATATATCAGGTAACCTCCACTGAGGCTGGCAGAGCTTTCCAGGCCATGGAAGCAGGCAAAGGGGAAAGGCAGTGCTTGTGTTAAGACAGGGAGTTTTTTACACTATGTGAAGCCCTGGTGTCAGGATGCACAGAGCTGGGCAGAGATACTGTTCTGCCGACCAGTTCCAGAAATTGGCTTTCTCCTATGTACATTAATGAGACAAAGCAGGTCCAGGGTGATATTCATGGTCAGTACTTACCATGGGGGCTCTGTAAAAGAGAAGATAGTACAGTTTTTCTCATTCTTGATGTATGTGCAGACTGAAGGCCTGTTGTAAAAACTATTAAACAATGAGCATGTGGCATCAGTCAATAGGGACAATGAAATATTTCCTCCTTTCTGCTACAGTTGCAGTACCTGGTTTCATTTTGAATGTATTCTTGCAGGGGTATGGATATGGGCTTCTCCTGCATCCTATAAGGACCACAGCTGTATGTTCACATCACAGTTCTGCATGTCCCATGTATATGGACAGATTTCTCTGAAAAATCAATTTTCAGGGTTGATCACTGTGGGCTCTGTCACTAGATGACAATTTTGGTCACTTTTTGCATTTCCATGCCCATAGGAAGCCTGTACATAGCCATGGACTACTTTTATCTTGCAATATCTACATGAAGTAGGTTATTCTGGAGGTTTGCTCTTGTGATGGAGCCCCATCTACCTGTGATGTGGTTCAGAACAAGATAGCAGGGCATTTACATTCTTCTCTTTCCTTAAGCAGCTGTCTCTTCCTGATTCTCTTGTGTGAACACTAGTTTTCCTGCCTTAATCAAATATCCTAGCTCAGGTCTTCACTGCTAAACATCTTTTTCCTTTCTTCTCCGACACATGACTGTGCCAAAGTGTATCATAAGAGGATAGGTATTTAGTAGGTTTCTTGGTGGAGTGTACACTTAGTGGGGATGCTGCCTGCTTCATGCTCAAACAGTATAGGCTTGTGAGTAAGATTTTATGGGGTTTGATTTACTAGAGATTCATTTATCATGAGTTTAAGCAGATGGCATGAGGCTGGAGTGGTGGGTGCTTGTCCTCCACACAAGGCTCCTTGGCCGCAGGCAAGGCAGACTCACAGCTCTCACCCACGTCCTGTTCATGGGTGCTGCCCTTATTGGCTGCTTTATTGCTCCTCCCACAATCCAATGTGTAATTCAAAACCACTGGTCAGCAGCTCTGCTTTTGGCAGGACAGCAGCCACCTCTGATCCATGAAATACTTCTGGCTGTTGATTCCACACATCAGGTTTCTCCTTGCAGAAAGCTCAAGGCAGCAGTGGATGTGTGCTTTGTGGGTTGCCTTTTTTTTAACCTTCATTTCTCATGTAACAGCCCCTTGTCAAGCTTGGATTTGGTCCAGGGAACGAGACTTACCCCTACATTCTTAAAAAACATCGTATATCTTTTTTTTGACTTATACACCCAAGTGAGCTATAAACAGAGAGTAACTGCCATAAGCAAGAACAAAGGGGTTTGCTAAGCAGTGATAAATAATAAATTGCCCAGGGAAAATGCAGCCCCTACCTTGGGTTTTATTTTGCTTTGGCTTAGCACAATTTCCACAAAATTTTGGCAATCACGCTGCCATTATCTTTTCATGACGGAGGCCCTAGGAACTTGTCCAGCCCACAGTGAGAGCCCTTTATGTACCTACTAATGTGCTGGTTCACAGACAGACAGAGGGAGGATGCTGATCTGAATAGCAATCAGATGCCAGCATACACCGCTTCTCTATGAGAGCCATGGACATTAATAATGTCTCTGGGGAGTGGCTGCAGCTGTAATAAAGAAAAGATATCTGCGGTGTTTGCACAGCTCTCTTCATTCATCCTGATATGTAGTGAAATGTGATAATAAGGACTTTACAAAATCTGTCAGTCTTGGGGGGTATTCATCATGGGGAGAAAAAGATGGAAGAAACATTTGCTTCTGCTAAACATAGTTGAAACACAGAGATATTTTTAAAAGTGACCCTCTGATTTTTGATGCTTTTTGGGGGGTTTTTGGGGGGCTGGTTGTTCTTTGTACATGAAAAAAGGGTCACAACATGGTCATTTCTGAGTATAATCTGAGGGGTTTTGATTTGGAGCTCTGACTCTGAAAAACTGTCACATGACAAGACTGCATGCACACTTTAATTCTCCATCCACAATAACACTTGTGATTAAAGCAAGTTCATAAAAAATAATTGCTTTTCTTCTGAAAGCCCAAATACAACAAAGGATAAGTTACATGATGAAAAAACAAAACTGGCTATCTGATAGTTTGACAATACTAGACCAGCTTCTGCAAGTGCAGTGTGTCCCAGATCAGGCCCTTTGTGCTTCCTGCAAGATATCAGGAGCTAAGCATTAGCCAGCATGGTGGACTTGCACTGGTGCATAACCTCCTAGGGCTTCAGGAGCTGCTCACCTTCACAGAGCAAAGCAATGCCTCAGGTGTCCTCCTGAGAGCCACAGGGGATGAACTGGGATACAATCACCAGTGTTTCCCACCCTGGAAAGCACAGGCAGATGCCCGCAGGTCAGGTCACAGCCAGGCTCCATGTCTCTGCGTTAAATCACACCTCGTCAGGGCTAAGCAAACAGAAGGGGAGACTCGAGGCACAGCGAAGCTGACTTTGCATTATATTTACAATCTGGCGTTTTTCTTTGGTGGCTTTTGGGCACCTAACTTTTCATTTTTAATGTTGCAGCAGCATACACTCATCATCTTGCTCCAAAGATGAGGGAGACACACCAAGACAGAAGCAATGTGCCAGCTCAGTGACTCACATATTTTTCTTACACAGCAGGTCTGTCTGAGCCTCAGCAAAGAGGAGGAGATACATCTCTTCAGTGGCAACCAAAGGAGACAGATATGACAGGGTACCTCAGGGTGCTTGGAGCACTAGGGAGTCTCTTTACAGCATGCTTTAAGGTACCTAAACATTAGTTTCAGTGCAGAATCACCAGTTTTTACCACCAGTGTCACTGGCCACCACTAAGACCCTGGGGCATTGCCATGGTCTCTAGCCCAGGAGAGGTTTTGGTGAGAGTAAATGTAAGATGGGAAAGCACTTGTGGATGACAGAAGTGTCATTGTAATTAAATGCAAGAAAACTTATATGAATACAAATGTAAACAAGCACAGTGTCAAAAATTTGAAAACTTAATGTCTCATAGCAGTGTTGCCAGGTCTTTTTACTAGTTTCTGGCTAATTGAGACTTTAAAAAAAAAATCTCAGTTGCTGGAGTCTTTTGATTGTGGAAGAATCTCATCTTTCACTTCAAATACCAGTTGGACTGTCAGTCCTTTTGGCTGAGTATAAATATCCTGAAATTATGACTTAGGGATTCAGAAATTAAAAGACAAATAAAAGAAGTTCTGCATTTATTAATTTTAAAATTCTTTTGACTCTTAATTCAACTGATGCTTTCAAGGCCTGCACTGCAGTTTCATGAAAGCTTCAATTTTAGCTCATCTGAGCTTCTTCCGCATGCTCAATGTAAGATTTTTCTCCACATAGCAAGTGTATGACAGGTATAAGGGTAGGAGTAATCCCATATGCGCATATTAATGCCTCCCTACATTTTCTGAAGATACTAGGAATGTGGATGTCAAAAAAGAAAGTCCCTAAGTATAAAAATGTCAGTGGTTTCTTGTACAGGTTGGTTGTTTGGTGGTGAATTTTTTTTTTACTTTATGACAAGCTAAGATGTAGCACTGGGCACATCCTCATCATGAGTCCCCAAGATGCCTTTGTGTTGCATTAGGGATAGTCTGGGGCAAGGAGAACCACACAAAACCAGTTTGGAATGAAAACTGATGCTCTCACAAAACCGTGAGTGGCTTTGCTGACCAACGTTTCCGTCCGGATGGCAGCAGCACTCCACCGCAAGTGCTTTTCTTCACTGTCAACGAGCAATTCAGAGAACAACATGATCCCTCATCTGCTGGCTCATGTTTGAGTTGGTTCCAACTCCCAATTATCCAGGCTTGGCTTAATTCAGAAAGTATGTCTGAATCACTTCACCACCAGCAGTAACAGCAGCTGGGCAGCCATGCTGGAAGAGTGCTGTCAGTCAATAGCATGGCTGTGTGGTGGGGCCCTTCTCCCACATCCCTGTCATACACATCACCTTCCTGTCCACCACAAGGAGGGATTTCAGAACATGCACAGTGAGGGTTCAGAGGGCACGGGGGAAAGGACATCTAAGCTAGGGCAAAGGGAGCTCTCAATGGGGCATCACAGGCAGCAAGCATTAATGATAAGAGGGATGCAAACCCATCCATTGTTGTTTCACATTTCCCAGCCTTGGAGACAGTAACTGCTCTAATTGCAAGAAAGGGTTTGCAGGATGTGTGGCAGAATGGTTGGCGTTTGCTTACATTTACTTTTCTCAGCAGGTGAAGGGGGACCTGCAAAATTTCAGAGTCCCTGTGGTTCTACTTAAATCTGAACAGATCACAGTGTCTTACTCCAACTAAACATACCTGTGCAGGCCAGGCAGTCACCTTTGCACTTTCCCAGCAGAGCAGGTATCTGTCGATCCTCCAATATGTGCTTCAGACCTGGCTTATATACGTCTAAGTGATTAATTAATCTCTGAGCAGCAACTGGAAAATGTGAAGTGCTACATAAAAGATAAGTATTACTATTACTAAATCTGTATTCGATGAGTGCGACTTGACATAAGGTGGCAGGTTTTATCTTACTCATTGCTACTATCTGAAAGAGGCCATTGACAGCAAATTTCTGGAGCATAATTTATTCCATAGGCATAGTGGGGTAAGTAGTGAATGTGAGAAACTTATGTGGCATGCACAACGGGAAACACTTTGCTGACAGAATATGTGATGGGGTTTTTTTCACACATTGCTCCACTACCTGTGACTCAGAGGCCCAAATGAGGGGCATCAGATGGGTACACCATGCTCCCTTGGGAAATTTGGACTAATAAATCAATTGTGGCATATGGTAGCAGAGCCCCCAGCAAGACGTGGAGGGTGGGGGTTTGCGGGAGTGTGGCAGACTGTAATGGCAGAGGTGTGACTGGAAAGCAGTGACATTATTAAGGCTGTCGCCGAGGGGGTGTGGGAGAGGATGAGAGGAGATGGGTGAGCAACAGTGCTGACAGCGTGGATGGAGGGTTGCAGTGCTTAGCCCTCTGCAGTTGGGCATTTCTTGCAGTGTTCATCGGCTGTGTGGAAGCAACAAGGGGGGTCAGGAAGGCATGCTGGAAAGTAACACAACTGGTAAATACATATATGAACTAATATTTACATCTTGCACACTTGTGGAGAGCCTAGTGCTATATGGAGCTGATTCTGACTATTCCCTCTGGCCCATATGGTAACATAAATATTTAATATTAATGATAGTAATAGTAAAGAGCTTTGAAAATGGAGAACTCTGTAGGCAGTTATTTTTATTAATAGGAGTATGGACTATTTGTGACTTACTGGCTTGCAAATACTTTCAATTGATTTGAGTTTATGAAGCCAACCTGACCACACAATAAAGGCTCACAGCTTAGTGTCTCAATTTATTTGGATTTGGTCTTCTTTAAAGAAAAATATGTGTTAGTGTTGCTGGCTTCTCTTTTGCTTTTTTCAACATTTTGTGCCTCTTGACATCTTTTTGCAAAATAATGAAGGAACCAGTCCAAGCACTCGGGCACAGAGAAACTGCTCACATGAGCATGACCTCTGACTTTGGCCCTTGACCTGGCTTTTTCAGTCCCTGTGGCCACAGCCTAAGAGCGTGCACATTTGACTAATGTAATGTATGCTGGAGGATATAAATCCACCTGGTGAGTGGTTTAAACCTCACTTTCTCAGTAAGTCAGGCGATACAGGGCTCTGCTTAGGACCAAGATCCCTCCCATAACAGTCTTCTGTTTCAGCCTTCAGCCTAGCATTCCCGCTTGTCACCCCTGTTCCTCATCTTCCAGGGTTTCCTGAAGCTGTAGAGAAAGTACCTCACTTTTAAAGGGTTTAAGTTAATAAATGACAAATACAACCACTGTCAGGTAATGTGTCATAGCTTAAGGAAAAGAGAAAGATCATGAACAAACCTCAGACACAAAATATGTGGTTTCCTTGAAAAGCCTCAAATGCATCGGGAGAAATTTTTCTTCTTGTGCCAAGCAAGGTTTCTGGACAAGTTCCCAAGCATGACTTTCTTGCAGATCTCCTGCAAAGTCCCCAGACCAGCACTTAAAAAGTTTAGCTAGCCTCTGAATTTGCAAGAGAAAGAAAATCAGAGTAACTGTAAGGGAAAGGGTAAAAAAAAAGCTTCTGAGATTTGTTTTTTAATTTCTTGTTCAAAACTACCAAGGGTGTGAAGAAATCTCTGCACAAAAGCAATGAGAGGGGTCAGAGATAGTACCAAATGGAGGCAAATGCAGGGGAAGCTTGAGGAAGAAGCAAATCTGTGCTGCATGCAAAGTGGCATGCTACTTCTCACCACATTCCACATTTCCCCCCCTCATATTAACTTATTTGGTTATCATCCTAGTTTTCAGCAGCAATCCCACACAGAATTTGCTTGGCAGACAAAGCTGGTTATACCAGGGAAAACTGGAAAGAAATTTTGTGCAATTCAGAGTTAGCTGATGCACCAAAAAGCATGGCACGTGGTGAAAATGGTGACCTGGAGCCACTCTGGGGCCTTCAGTGAAGAGCACAGAAAAGATGCTAGTTTAACCTCATGAAGGTCAAAAGCAAGACAGGACCTTAAGAAGATTCTAATCAATTACCTCATTATGCAAGATTTTGGACACAATCATGAAGTTCATGCCAGGATTTAATACAAAGCTCTCTGGCTGGATTCAGTTTTATGTGAAATTTGTGCTATAAATCTCTCATTCCCTTAGGAGATGTGGCTCCAAGCTTCTCAGGCACTGAGGTGGACTTTTATCCCCAGGTGGATAAAGTGTCCTTGGCCAGGACAGTTCTTTAACAGAAGGAGATGGGGTAACACAAGCTGGAAAGCAAGGGTGAAAGTCTGAACGAGGACTTGTTAGTCTTGTTCTTGCCAGTGAGATGGCATGGAGAAATTGGGCAACTTCTTTTGTTGGATGCCCGTTTTCAACTCTATTGGCAAAATTCCAGTTTTGGCCCCTTTTCCCTCCTATCCACAATGTGTCTCCTTGTCCAGCACTTGGAGCAGGAGAGGTGGTGGGCTGTGGGAGCTCACAGCAGGTTTCCTGTCCTTGGCAGCCTCCTACCCTGTGCCTATACCTGCATCTGCCAACATTGCTTCCCGTGATGGGGCAGGAGGGAAATGCTAAACTCTGCCTGCAAGCAGCTTACATATTTCACAGCCCTGCATATTGCATCTCTTCAGATGCTGCTCAGGCATGCACACAGAGGAGAGATTTTTTAGCTGTCCCAGCATCCCAGAAGATCTTTGGGTTGTGAGGATTTTTTATTATTATTTTGGAAAGTTGTTTTTCCACTCCTTATTTCATTGTTTTATAGCCAGGCTCTGTGAGTACATCACTAGCTCTCCATTTGCAATGGACTGTTGGTGCTGCAGAGTTATTTGACTGGGTATCAAACTGTGCAATATAAAATTATTGAGTAGTCTTGTTATTGAAATAACTCTTGGGTGTCTGTTACATTCCAATATTGGACCTCTTCCATTTATTTCCATACAGTCCTGCATTTGGAAGCAATTTGTGTCTTGGAACAGCAACCTGAAATTATTGGATAACCTTGTATATAACGTAATGAGTGCTAGAACATTTATAAGCTTAGCTAGTTTGTCAGGAGAATATCAGCTTCCACTCCTCACCCTATTACCCAAGGTGTTCTGGCTGACCCTACAGTTGCCCCAGAGTTTTAGTCATCTAAAGGTTTTGGCTTCAAAATCAATACAAGTTTCAATGATGTTCGTATATCTTCAGCCATAGTAGAAAGCAGTGGTCTCTGCATCCATCTGATCCTGGAAGCAATGTTGTCTAATAGCTGAGAGAGCAGACGGGAGTTAGGCTGGCGTGGGCACGGTCTGCTGAAATGGATTTTGAGACCTGGAACAAAGCATTTAGTTTTTGGGCTTCTTTTGTGGTCTATAAAATGGTTGAGGTGGATGTTAAGAGGATGGAGGAAGGAAGCAGTGAGAAAAATTTCTTCTTGAAAAGCTTCATTAGTTTGCAGAAAACTTTATATGAGGCATAGTTGCACATATGGCAAAGAGATGCTGCTATAATAGACACTTGAAAGAGGATCTGCCTAGGGGCAGAGTTTTGCACCATAGTTGGAGACCTTCCTGATGGCAGATGAGAGAGGCAGGATCAATTGTAATCTATGCAGTACAGACGTGCACAAATTCTTATTAGAAAGTTAGGTAAACCACACCACGGGCTCAAATACCCATTGAGGACCATGTAGCTAAAGGATTCAAGCATGAAAACTTGCTTTACTTGAGCTGCTTCCAGTGATTTAGTGTGTATATGTTATTTGGACACCACTTATAAAAAAACCCCAAACAAACAAACCCAAAAAAACCCCCATGAAAAATATGATAGTTGGTTCACTTCTTTAGAATGGTCTACTCAAACTAAACAGATGTGCCTCATTTTCCAGAGAAATCTCCATTCCTTGTTTTCACAGGTACTTTGAACATACAGCCAAGCCACTTGATGTGGAAAAGGAAATGCTATCAGAGAAACAGATTGGACATGGTTTCATTACAATTCTCTGAACATATAGTAGACATTGACCTACAAATACAATAGCTATTGTCTCAATAACGTTTTTCAGTAGTGTAGATAAACACTGCAGGTGAATAGTTGGCTTCCACGTTGGGTTCTGTTTCGTTTCCTGGACAGATGATGGCATTGCAGCCCTGCTGTATTCTGCAAACCCAGTCAAGGTACTCCCAGAGTGAGATCTTGATTTGATTGTGCTGTGCACGCTTTAGCAGCTTAAGATTTTGCCTTTTGCTTTTCATGTCTTCAGTGAAACAGATGAGTGCTATAATAGCAGTACTTTCTAAAAGGAAGACATGAAATTCCTACATTTATGATAAAAAAGTGTTACCAACCTCATTGTAATTCAGACTTGAACTGTTCACCCTGTGCACGTCCAGAAACTCATTCTCTAATACTAGATGCAATGATCTCTGGAGGGAAGTTTTCCATCTGTTTCCTTATGATGTTAAGCTGTTAGTGCTGTTCATTATTTATTACATCTACTGGAATATGTTAAGCTATGATTTTCTTCTTGTCAGGTATTAAGAATTTGACTTGGTTAGTGTAAAAAAACCCCTAGGATTTGCATATTGCACATTGATATTTAGCGTATTTGGGGTGGGGGGAGACAGAGGGTTGTAATTGCTCCCAAGCTGCTTTTGTGCTAGCAGATAATTTATATTTAATTCAGCGATACAGAGCTAAATTAACCACTTAAAATGGAGATAAATATAGATGTGCTATATATAGGTGGAATCTGCCACCCATACTCAGATTAAAGAGCATTATCTGTGCTTGACTTCAGTAGGACTACTGCAGGGTAAGATGCCTCCCATTATGAGCAAGGTAGGCAGAATCGGGCCCATCATAAATACGTATGAGTATATATTTCACCTATATGAATGAATGAGAGAGTGGAATATATAAAATATGAGTATGCAGTTACCAATGTGCATATTAAGCAAAAGCAGGAATATGGTCTGTTCTCTGTATTTTCAATCTATTACAGGAAGGTGTAGTGAACTTTGGTTATTATGTTGTTCTATGCAGAATGAATGACTAATTCTCTCTTTGGGGTGAGGCATGGTTCAGCTCGATTTGTTGTTTCTTCACAGAAATTATTACCTTTTTCTGCAGATAGAATTCTTGTTGAGTTTATCCTATTTTGTCACTGGTTCCATTTAATACTAACAACAGTTTAGGTGCCCCAACATAGCTGGGAGGGATAGTGTTTGTGTTATTATTTGTATCAGGAACAGCTCTTTACATCCAGCATCTACCTCACAGAAATATCTTTGAAGATGTACAGAAATAAGATCAGTATCGTATTACACTGTAATTAAAGTATCAGTTCAGGCTGTGAAACATTATCTAGATCAACCACTGAAGTTACTCTTAACAATACTGATTCCTTTGGAATAAATATATGTGTTTCCAAACTGCATAATGGGAAGTTTTTGCATATCATTCTCACATGTAGTGTCTTTTGATGTGATGGAGAATTGTAGATGAACTGAAATGTTCGCTTTCCTGTCATGTAGCTGGTTCTTTATCATAATATAGACATTATTAAGATAAAATCTGTTTTTCCATATTGTAGTATTATAAAACTCAGAATTAGAAATGCTTTATCATTTCTGAAGAACAAAGACTATGACTACTTTAAGCAATATCAAAGTCAGACTACCTTTATTGGGGGGAACATGAAGGAAAGCACCGATATTTGCCAAAGCATAAGTTAATTCTTGTCAGACTTAACACAGGATGTTTACAATTACCAGGCAAAATAGCAGAAAACACTGACCTGGGAACAAGATTGCTTGACTGTACCTCTGCTCTTTCGACTCCCAAGTCAGATGCTTATGTGGAGTAAATCAACACTGCTTTGGCAAGCCAGTGGAACTATGTTGACCAACACCTTCTAAGGTATATGTATAAGATACTGGGTTGGTAAATATAAAGGTACTATTAAGGTGCTCTGAGCACCAGAAAAATTCTTGGTTTTGCACCCATTGAAGATCACCTCTATAATACTGAACCCATTGGAACCACTTTGGAGAGAAGGTTTAAAGCAGTCATTGACAGATTGCAATCTGTCTTCTCACAGCAACATGATCCAGTGGTATGTTGAAAACGACATGAAAAAGTGTGATTAATCACCATATAGGCACAAGACCCTCCTGTAATCCTCAAAACCTATCGTCTGTGCTGAGGATCTGGGGATCATCTTTGTAATGTCTCTGTACAAAGACCAGCTCCTCTCCCTGCTTTTCAGATGGTTTTAAATGGAGGTTGTGGTACTAAATAAACATTATTGGTATTCCTCCTTGTATATGTTATGGCTTACTTCACTGCATTCTGTAAGAAGCACATTTAGTCTACCAACTCAGTTAGATTGTAGTGGTGAAGTCATCTTCTTCAGGCATCCTTCCACCATAGTTATTTTTTCTCTAAGCTGGACATGTTCTTTAGTCCACTCTGGGTATTACCAAACCCTTTCAGAGTTGTCAGACCACTGATAGGTGCTCTGGGGCTGTGTTTCTCCATGTTCCCATATGGCTATATCAATGGATAGTCATATATGATTATCTGGCTAGTATTCAGGGGTGGTTCAGACATCTCTGGATCAGGCATTCCTAGTATCCAGGCACTCAGGCAGCAGCAATGTTCCTATCATTTCAATCATGGCCAGTTTGTGTATCCCTTAAAATTAACCCTTTGTATCAAAGTGATTTAGGTTCTAGTTTAAATGTCTTCGGGGCTTGTTTTCTTTCTCACTATATTTTGATAACAAGTTAAACAGACAAATTAAAGTGTCCACAATTATTAGAATAACACAGATTATGCAGTATGGTTTGTAAGCTGTTCTTGCATCACAGTACATCTGTTGAATCTCACTGAGTTTACCTGGAAACCTTTTAGAACATTTGATGTCAGGAAATGACATATAAAAGTATGAAGGCTGCTTCCCTGCTGCTAATAAGGATTTAGAGCATAACCTATGGCAATTGCTGCATGTTGCCCTGTATTAAACTGGACATGAAGCAATGTGAACTAACCAAAAATTAAATGATTTTGATATGGATTTGGAAGGATTCTTAACTATTAATATAGATTTTCATTCTATTTTTACAGTCAGTTCTTCAGTATTTTAAGTTCATCCAAAACATTAGTTCCCAGAATCATGGACTCTTGTAAAATCCCACATGACAGTCAAAGAAAAAGAGAGAGAGAGAGAACAGGAGAAAGAATTCTAGCACTTACCGTTTTAGGAGTAATTTCAATATAAAATTAAGATAGTTCCAAACCAAGTAGGTAGAGTCCTTAATGGAATCAAATAAAAATATAAGATTTTTAACCCTTACTGTTTGCAGTGCTGCATGATATACCATTAGGGTATTATATCATTAGGGGACATACCACTGGGGATCAGGACCAGCACACATGGGTTTAGGAAAGGAAGGTCATTCTTGACCAACCTGATCTTCTTTCTTATGACAAGGTGAGCTTCCTAGCAGATGAGGGAAAGGCTGTGGATGCTGTCTGCCTGGACTTCAGTAAAGCCTTTGATACTGTTCTCCTGGAGAAACTGGCAGCCTATGGCTTGGACAAGTCCACTCTTCACTATGTTAAAAACTATCTGCATGGCCAGGCCTGGAGAGTGGTGGTGAGTGGAGCTACATCCAATTGGCATCTGGTCAGTAGTGGGCTCAGTACTGGGGACAGTCCTGTTTAATGTCTCGATAATTTGGACAGGGGAATCAAGTGCACCCTCAGTAAGGTCACAGACAACAGTAAATTGGGTGGGACTGTTGATCTGCTGGAGAGTAGGAAGGCTCTGCAGAGGGATCTGGACAGACTGGATCGATGTGCTGAGGCCAGTTTTATGAGGTTCAATAAGGCAAAGTGCCAAGTCCCGCACTTGGGTCACAACAACCCCAACGCAGCGCTACAGGCTGAGGGCAGAGAGGCTGGAAAGCTGCCCAGTGGAAAAGGACTTGGAGGTGCTGGCTGATAGCAGCTGAACATGAGCCAGCAGTGTGCCCAGGTGGCCAAGAAGGCCAAGAGCATCCTGACTTGTATCAGCAATAGTGTGGCCAGCAGGGACAGTGATTGTCCCTCTGTACTCTGTAGTGGTGAAGCCACATCTCGAATCCTGTGTCTAGTTCTGGACTCCTCAATTCAAGATGGACATTGAGGTGCTCGAGCAAGTCCAAAGAGGGGCTATGGAGCTAGTGAAGTGTCTGAAGAGTAAGTCCTGTGAGGAGCAGCTGAGGGAGCTGAAGTTGTTTAGCCTGGAGAAAAAGAAGCCCAGTGGGTACCTTATTGCTCTTTACAACCTCCTTTCAGAATGTTGTAGCCAGGTGGGGGTCAGCCTCTTCTCCCAGGCAAGCAGCAACAGGACAAGAGGACCCTCCCTAAAGCTGTGCCAGGAGAGGTTCAGGTTGGACATCCGGAAGAAATTTTTCACTGAAAGGGTAGTTAAGCATTGGAATGGGCTGCCCACTGAGGTGGTGGAGTCACCATCCCTGGAAGTGTTCAAGAAACAACTGGACATGGCACTTAGTGCTATGGTTTAGTTGGCATAGTGATGTTTGGTCAAACCTTGGACTCAATGATCTTGGAGGTCTCGTCCAACCTTAATGATTCTGTGATTACTTAGAGAACCAAGCACTTGCTGGCAGCAGCTTAGATGATCTAAAAGCAAAGATGATCAGCTCCCTGCAAAGGTGGAGCTACCATCTGCTGTTAATTAAAGATTCAGCCATGGCACCCCCCTTGTAGACACTGAGAGTGCCCTGCCTTTCTCAGCCTGAATATGTGATGAGTTCTGACCATGTTAAAAAGGGGTGGGGGAGGAGGATGGGCTAGCAGAGAAGGGATAGCCAAGAGTGTGGCAGTAAGAGCAGCTACATGAGATTGAGTGCTTCACCCACATACAGGCCAGGGAGGCTGAAGGAATTAGACAGAAGTTACCCTATTGAATGCTCACTTTCCATTTCTTTAAAAAGACATCTGGGAAGACACAGAAATGAAAAGCTTGAAAATTGAAATCCCAAAATCACCCTTTTCTCCTGCTGTCTTTTTAGGCAGAAAACATGGCAGAGCACAAACACCAGCTCTGCTCATGCAAAAAGTTTTGGTAACTCACATAATTATGTGAGAAACCTGAATGAGAGATTACTTCAGAGCTTCTCGGGAAGGTACACTGTAAGGACTAATAGTGCTGGAATTGTCAACTATGTACTTGTGCATATGTAAAAAGGTTTATTTATTTATCTTGTTAAATATGCTGCCAGCAGGTGGATTGCTAACAGTAACACTCTGAAACCACAACTAACATGGCACTTACACTCTAAACCCTTGTTTTTAGTTACTTATAACTTTCTGAGAAAAGTAGCTTTTGCATTGATTTATCATGCTCTACTTGGGACCAAACACCATCATTTTGCCAATGAAAGGGAAATTTTATTAACATCCGTCCAGTTACTTAGCCAATTTGGAGTTGTCTGACTGAGAAAAAGCCTTTTTCACTTTTAAAACCAGCACATAAATTCTGAGGGCTGAGATAACTCCAGACTTGTTTGGTTTAAAAGAAAAAACCCCACAAACTGAAACCAATTTCACCTAACTTGAATGGAGTCTTCATTTGTCCCCTTTCTGAAAAAGAAATGACAAACTTAAAAATAACAAAACAGCAACACGTGTGTTTGTGCTCATGCATGTGTGTGTGTGTGTATGTGAGTGAATGTATGGACCAATTTAAAAAACAAACTGGCACAGGTAACATCTTCAACATGAGTCCCAGGTATCGAAAGGGTCAAAACACATGCCAGTCTTTAATCTTATCCTCCAAATTGCTCACTGACAGAAAGTGCTTAAGTCTGTGCTAAACTGGAGACTGGATTCCCAGTAACTTAAAAGAAAGGAGATATTAATTATGGAGGTTGACAAATCTCCTTAGCTTTTTGACTGTTACCTACACAGCGGTTGATAAAATGTTCAAGCTAATGGTATAAAGAAGTTAAATAATGATATTGCAGACTTACAGGTTTATCCTGGGATTAATAAATTGCAGGAGTCCACAGTGAGTTGTGTTTGAAGGGATAGCAGCTGGATCCTTGAAAACAGATGGCCTTCCTTGTCTAAGTAGTCTTGATCTTGTCTAATCGTAAAAGCTAAGCAAGTTTGGGTCTGAAAGATCCACCAGAGAATATCTGATGCTCTAGGTTGTTACTTTTCTATAGCAGGAATTGCTGCTCATAATGTGATATGAAATTTCGTGATAATTTTTTGAAAAATAATAAATAAATGCAAAAAGTATAGCTTTAATTTTTTTTTTTAATAATTCCTGGTGGCATATTGCTAGAAATTTGCTGTGTTCTCAAGATGATAGGAATTTAATACAAGCTTCCTTTGCCTTAGTACATGATGCTTTCTTCAAATGGGAAAACATTACCAGCCTGTTGCTGTGACCTGCAGCATGAATTTTGAGAAAGATTGTTTGTGAACTGGAGAAAATAAAAAATTCTTGAGAATCCCAGATCCCCAGTATTTACAGTAGTTGTTTCATAAGTGGCATTTTTGGCTGCCCCTTTTTGTTTGTTTGGTTGGTTGGCTGGTTTTTAATTGTATTGAATGTGATTTTCTTGTAGATTTTCTTAAAAACCTGAGCTGTTAACACACTATATGACCTCAGCACACTACAGCATGACCATTCAATCCCAATCATTTAACATCTATGCATACAATAGATATGATATGGTATGGTATGGCCCCGGGAGACTGGAAGGTTCTGCACAGCCCATTTCGTTCATGCCAAGTGAGTCATGAGGAGGTCAGGTTACCACTCTGGTTCCCAAACCACTCTATGGAAGGCAGGCTGCTGCCAGACAAAATCACATGCACTCATCATTAGGAACTCAGTAATTCAGATTTTGAGGAGCAAATTCCCATCTTATTTTTTTTTTTTGTGGGAAAGCAGCAGGTACTGAGGCAATGCTACTTGATTTTCTGAAAGCTGGGATCAGTAAAGATTCTGCCTTTGGCTTTGGTGAGAGCAGCATGGAGCCCTGGGGCAACTGGGGAGTATTTATAGGTGACCACTGAAGCTGGAGACTGCTGAATGCTGCCTGCTCACACGGCAAACACTGGTATTCAAGACTGACCAGATTAATTAGTCTGTCAGAATGGAAGGATCTGGTTTATAGCCACTTGACTATTTGTTATGGGACTTTTTCTCAGAGCACTGTTAACCAAATACAAATACTTGAAAACTGCACTATTCATGAATCAAGTGAATATGGAAAGAGTAATTGTTACTTCCTCAAAATGCAACAATTCAAAATGCTTTATATAAGCATTTAGGATTAGAAAAATGCTGTTCTTTTCTGGTAATTTATTTTATATTGTACTGTATGATAGTCAGTATGGTAAAGACCTATATCAATTATAGCATTTCATCACACAGTAGCATAAAACATAACGTTGTATAATAGTCTGCTTGCTCAAGAATAGGCAACTCTATCTCAGACAGTAAAACCCCCCTTAGAAATCCACAGTTAAGTTACATGAACCTCTCATACTGTTGCAATCAAAAAAGCATTTTTAAAAAAATCCAGTTCAGCAAAATTAATTACTTCTACATAATCCAGGTTTCAAAAACAGAAATTTTCTCAATCAAGGTAAAATTTCATAAATTATTATTTTGTGCACATCATAGAATTTCTGATGACAAAACGAAACCGTTATCCTATAATAGTTTCATCCTAATCTCTTAAAAAAGACAGGCTTACAAGCAAGGATAATATACAAGTATTTATATAAATGCAGTTCCAGATCTCCTAAGTACACAAGTGTTTATAGGTGCTCATGCACAACACTCAACCACGTGTGTGTGTGATTGCTTCTCCACTGACTGCAGAGTCGCTTGTAACACATTTGGTCCACAATGTCAGTTCAGAAGTTTTCTAAGAATTGTGAGTCTCTGTAGATGATGAGCATTATTCTAGCTAGCAGTCACTTACAAAACCTCATACTTTACTTGCATGTACCTTTATTTTTGTAAATATTTTTCTTGCTATAACCAAAGCAGTTTTTGCTAAACATAAATATCCTTAAAAATCATTAGATCCTGTTGCCTGATGTAATGTGGATCAATTTTGTAATTTTGATATGACAAGATAAAGGGGCAAACAATAAACCAGTAAAAACCCTGAAATACTCTCCACTAAAGAATGTCTTGAAACTATAGCTCACCTAGGTTTCTGTTACAGAAACACTTCCACAAATTTTACACTACTAGATAAGAAAATGAATAATGAAAGCTACACATTTAATAGAGTGGAAAATTCATGAGTGGAATATCAAAAATAGATCTCAAAAATAAAACCTTTAGTGATTTCCTGAATTTTCGTCTTTATGGCAATAATCAGTAATATGGACCATGTAAAGTTATGACTAGGTACTAAATTTTCATCCAATTACATGGCCAATTTATAAATGTTCATGTCTGTTCTATGTATAAAATATGACAACAGTCTTTGCAGGAGCCACAGAGAAAAAGCAAATCACAGAGTATGTCAAGTTGGAAGGGACCCACAAGGATCATCGAGTTCAACTCCTGGCCCTGCATAAATCGTAGCTGTGTGTTTTGCCTCAAAGCAGAAAGGCAGGTGACCCTGTTGCTTCTGAGAAGAGCTGTGACTGTAACACTTTGCATTTCTACAGTGCTTTCCACATCACAATTTCAAGGGGAAAAAAAAAAGTGCTGCTTAATGTATCCTCCCCTTGGGTGCTAAGTCTTGTTGTCCCTACCTATTTATTGGAAATTTTTGAGGGCTCATTGGAAAGTTTAAACTTTGTTTTTTGGGAACCCAGCTGAAGCTGGACGAGCCCCTGTGTTCTGAGGCACGGAAGTCTTGCAACTCCATCCCCTTCCACCCATGGGAAATGGCAAGTTCAGCACTTCTAAAATTCAGTTTTAGAAGATAGAACTAAGAAAAATTCCAACTCTAGTTAATTACTAGAAACAATAAGTAGTGAAAAGAAATACACTGAACCCTCATTTTTTTAATATTAATTTTTGAGGCCTTCTATCCAGTGCAATGTTAGTTCACTTTGGAGATTGGTGAAAAAGGATTTCAGAAAGTATCCCATTTACTGATCTTTCCGTGAGACCAGAATGAGCCCAGCTCACTGAGCCAGGAGTGTCAAGTCTTGCCAGGAAGATGAAGATGATGAGGAGGATGAAGAAGACAGAGAAATGAGTAGCCTGAGGGAGTAGGTAAGTTTATTACCCTGAGCCCAGCTACCCAGAGGCTGCTACAAGCACTGTGTGGTACAGTGCTGCTTTCCCAAAGGCAGACCTTGATGTACTCGTTTGTGTATTGGTGAAGTAAGCAAATATTAAAATTGACAAACTGTAAGAGGGTTTTCTGAACTGTACTGAATAAAAGGAAAAAAGAAACCCCGAAGGTTTGTCAGGTTAAATAAACCAGTAGGATAAAGGGAGCAAAGTGATAAAGACTTAGATCCAAGCTACAGAAACAAACATGAAAGCATTTTTATTTTAAAGTGAATGGGGTGTTGGGTCAGCCAGCCAGTGTGTCTAAACTATGGTTTTGAATGAATGTGAGATCTTACAAAAACAGCTTCCTTGACAGAAAAATGGAGGGAAAAGCAGTTGCACTTTCTAATGCAAAACAACTTTGAATGGCAACATCAATATTGATAATATTCGTTTGATCATAGTCCAGTAGGGGACTTTTTATTTTTAAAAAATCATTGATGCAAAAGAGTATAATAAATGTTTTGCAAATCAGATCTGTAGCTAAATAAGACTATTCCAAACCATAGGTAGCATTGGAAAAACATGCCTGAATTTGAATAATCAGCCTACCAAACAGAATCATGCTATTGTTTACTTACTTTAGAAGGGGAATCATATCTACATCTATATCTATCAGGCTTTCCATTCATCTCATTTTTAAATATATATATGTATGCACCATTTTTAAATAAAAATATATATTATCTTCCTCAGCTCAGCTTTCAATTTCAACTGGGAACACTTAAAACATTTCCTGTATCTTTGGAAGTTATTTACCAAAGAGTAGGAAAGTGTAGCACAGAACAGTTATGTTTTCGTAGTCTCTTTTTGTGCCTTGCTACCTCATCGATTAATTATTTTCCAACATCTTCACAAGAATTGTAACTGTCGAGATTATACTTCCAGGCAAGTCAGTGAAAAAATTGATTTAATGGGAGGAAGTTAGCCCAATTTAAAAAAAACCAACCAAACCAAACCAAAACAACAAACCCAAACTACCAAATCCTGATTATTTCAGAACCTTGCAAAACTTATAAGATTATTTTTTTTGTTTGTTTGAGATGTAAATTTGACCTGATGACTCCCTTCTCTAGATAATTATCACTGGCGTTACCATTCTGCTTTAAGATTATAATTGGTTCAACTTGCACAATGAACTCTTCTTTTAAATTTTTTACTTCATAAGAAACCCTCCGTATTTAGCATTGTTTTTCTTTGCTAAAGAGAAAAATACATTCGGGAATGTGTTCCAGTGAACCATTTAAGTGGGTTCACACCTTAAAATACTTGAAGAGCCCCATGGGCTTCTCCTGTCTAGGTTATATTCATCACTGTGCTATTTAAATGCTAAACAAATTTATTTCATAACCTTGCTTTCCCTTTCCATCTTTCCTACTCACCTTCTTCTCCTTCCCCTCACACATAGAATCATGTAGGTTGGAAAAGACACTTAAGATCATTGAGTACAACTGTTTATACTACTGTGTATGTTCACAGACTGCAAAACAGTCTAAAAGCCAATGCAACATTCAACATGCTTGTAGAAGTTTTTTTTTGGAGCCACAGCTTGGTTTGCTAGGCCTTCCTGTGCTTTACTGGAGGCAAGCTCAACCCAGTAAAATATTTCATTTGGAAAGCAGCTGAATTTGTATGGTAACCTTAGTGGTGATGCTGCAGGTGTAGGGTTGATGGCGTACCATGCAAGGAAAGGTTGTAGGGAGAGTTGCTGCCTTTAAGTGCACCTCTCAATATGGCTGGGAAAAGTGGTCAGGTTTCCAGTCTCTCAAGATCTCCGAGACCTTTGTCCACCTTTTCCACTGAGAGCCCATGTTCAACAGAGAGAATCTCCTTTCTCTGTGAGCCTTGCATTTGTTAGGTTTGGGGTTGTTCTGGTACCCCTGAGTCAATTGTGCCAATCTGGACCAGCCACTGAGATCCAGGTCTGCGAGTGTCCCCCATGCTGTGCTCATGCAACAAGGCAATACATTGAGCTGAGGTTAAGGTGGGCTGATGCTGAGACATGAGCGCCCACTCTGTGTCCAGTTCTGCTCATGTAACTCAAGGAAGCAGCAATAATGAAGGAGATCTGACCCATAATGTATCTTTAAAGGTGTTGAGGCACCTTTATATGATGTTGCTTTCACAGTGTTCCCTGGAGTTATTATTGGTTCCACCTACACTAATTCACTCTCACAGAGCCTGACTCAGAAAAGAACTAGTCCGTGTTTCATCTGACGCTATCCTAAAAATTAACAAAAATGAGTGAAAAATAATTGAAGAAGTTATTTTCTAATGTCTATTTTAAATTTGAAAAGGAAATGTCACTGCTTTTTTCTTTTAACTCTGTCTGGTATTTTGTCAGGTAAGTCTTAAGACTGTCCATTGAAAAAAAAAGTATAATACTGCAGTATCTGGGCACAAAAATTGCAGAGCGGAACAACCACATCCAGCATTCTTTACTTGGTCTTGATACAAAGGTCCTTGTTAAAGTGCCAGTAGTGTGATTTTAAAAGAACCAACTGAGGGACTGGGTCAAGTTAAGGTATTTTGGCATCCACAAAATAGAACAGTACTCTAAAGGCTCAAAAAAGGCTGTTGAAGCCTGACAACCAGCAAGATGTTGTGTAGGTGTGTTTGTGAAAGAGAGAAGCATGCAAGAAAATGCCCAAGGAAGACTTGCTTTCCTGGAACTGGAAGCAGATTTAAAACTGTTTGACGGACTCAGCAGGATCTCGGTAGTCTTAATAAGCTCGGAAAAATACTTGCCATACTTACCAACCCAAATTGACCTCCATTAATTTCTGGTTCCTTCTTGGGTCTGCTTATAAGATCTGAGTTTTTCCCCCTCACTTCCCTGTTAGGATGGACACATGCTTTATTACACTGAAACTTCTCAGCAGTGACTATAGCACAGTTCTTCTATCTGGCTGCATAGAGTGGTCACAACCTTGTTGTCTATCCACAATGACTAAAGATAGATTATGTCTGCTGCAGGAAAACCAAATCAGGATCAAAGCAGTTTATAGATTTGTTAACAGCACCTAATTAACCAGCAATTAGTGAACAATACTTTTGGGATCTATACCAGCACAGATAAACCACAGCACTAGACACACACATGACATAGCATTTACATGACTTCAAGCACACCAGCAGCACCTTTGAAACCAAATCTATTGCTGCATCAAGGCCACAAAGAACTGCTTTTCCACATTATTTGCTTTTAGCTCATATAGATGAATTAATTTCTTGAAGAGTTTTGACTATGTGGTAACTCTATCCAGTATTATGAAGGTATACAGAAATGCTTAGAAGATGAACCCTTTGAGTTGAATCCAGATACAGTAACAAACTTTTTATTTCCATGAACAGCTGTCCCTGAGAAAGAAGTAGAGTCCTGACCCATAATTCCTCTGCCCAGTTTCAGCTCATTCAAAATGTAGAGGGAGAAGCCAGCATGAGCAAGGGTTGCTCTATCAGAGAAGCTGGTACAGAAACTTCTTTTACTATTTTTACTTTTCATTGCAAAAGCAGCCTTTCAAAGACACTGACCTGTATAACTCCAAGTCCAAACCACTGGCAGATGCTGAGCTTTTTTTGGGAGGGTGATTAGGAAGGGAATTTTTGCAGCGTTGGAGGTAAGATTACTCTAGAAGTGAATGACTTCTGCAAAGCAAAGGGTCAAGGGGTGCAAGCAATAAGGGGAAATTTTGATTGCATTTTCTTTCAACTTTTTCCTGACAATCCCACAGGGTATTGAATGACACATTTTCATTTCTTTCTGTATTGGTGTAAAACCTCTTTACTCTTCCTTTTCACAGTCACTTTCTTCTAGTGATGATGAATGTTGTACAAACAGTGCAAGCATAATAAATTGGTTCTTAATTTCCTTCTAGCTGATCCTGGATTCAGCTGGTGACTATAAGTGAAGTAAATGTACTAGAAAAATAAATGGTAGGTTTTGAAAATAAGGATCTGATTGTCATAGCCAAATAGTCATTATGAGTGTTGATCACCAGAAGTGAATTCCAGTGTATACTTAACTGCACACCTGTCTGACATCTGGAAAATTGAACTAATCCATTTCCTGAAAGGAACTCCAACTTGGAAATCACATTTGCGTTTGGCACTGTTATGCCTACTATTGTTACAAATAGCCCTAAAGAAGATTAGAATGAAAGGAAATAGAGGCAATCTCCTTTGTTTTGCAGGCTGTGTATTTTGTGGGTTTGACAGTACTGGGAGGGAGTTATTTGCCTTGTTTTATCAGCACATAGCTCACACACAGCACCAAGAGGGCTCCTGCACCACTTGCCCAAGGCTCTGTAAGTGAAGAGTTACACAGCACAGCTTTTGGGAAGGCAAAGCCAGAGGAGGATGGTCATCAGGGCTGGGGAGAGGGAGCAACTTGGGATGGAAGAGTGAACCCCACCATTTGGTGGGTTTTTCCATCCCTTCAAGCTGCCCTGGTGAAAGCAGAGCGAACAGGGGAAGACTTCATGCTGTGCCTTTCAAAAGTGTTGAAAACTCCTTTGAAAGATATTCCAGATTAAAATAGCCAGTTTGTTAGCAGTACTCTTCCAAAATCTTCGAAATTGTCAGGTGAGTTTGTCTCTCAAGCAAAAACGAGAGAGCTACATCTCATGCATCACCTACAGCTTCTCAGGACTCCTTAAGCCACCAGCAACCACATACAGGTTTTGCTGGCAAAGTGTAAAGGTAGTGCCCAAGACTCAACATGCTAGAGATTAAACGAGCACATTTATATTAATGTAAGTTTGTCTTACATCAGCTACTTTTTAGTTTTTATAACTGCTAATTCTTCTACCTGTAAATCAAGCAGTATACCTTCTATCGCTGGGAGTAGCAGTCATTATACTGCAATATTGTTTTTTCTTTCTTAGAAAAATCTAGGGTGTCTTACAGGCCAATGTATTTCTTCCATATGTCTTGGTTGTTTTGTCATAATAGCAGTACCTAAAAAAAAATTACATGTTACAGAAACTAAATCAGACAACTGATTTTAATTTTGGATTATTTAGTTCTCTCATAATGTGTGATTGAAAGTTTATGAGATGCTCAGTGTGGTTTATAAAACCCTGTCAAGCGCTTGTAACTTTGGCAAAGAAAGACTTCTTAATACACAGTTTTTAATGTGAAATTACCATATTTTCTGTTAGCAGGAGAGGTCTTTTTCAGCAGCTAAAATTAACTGTTGAAAATCGTTGGAAATGTGCATGGTAATGAGTTCATTCCTGTCAAAATGAAATCATTAATATTAATTTTTACCCTCCTCTGAGTGACTCCTACACCATTTTTCAAGTTAGGAGAGAAGTTAGCAAATTTGCAAGACCATTTCCTGCAATAAAGGGATAGTAGGTCTCCCCCCACCATCAAAAGACTATTTTAATATCTTGGCTTCTCCTTTGAAAACTTCTTACCACAGTGTTTAACTTTTCCTCTGCTTATATACAGACAAAACCATTTAAATGACTGTAAGCCTGTTGACTTCTAGAACACATAGATGTACAGACCTTGAGATTGCCATAAGATGGTCTTCCAAAAGGTCTGGGTTTGGGGTTTTTTTAGCAGCTAAGTAGAGCCTTGCATCTCAGTTCAGACTGTTCCCAAAGGACCTGTTCTCACTGAAGTAAATGGAAAAATTCCCATTGATTTAAGCATGGCTGGATCAAGTCCAAAGTTCAGGCATTTACAAGAGGTCTCTGAGTGCAGCAAAAAATTGGAGGATTCGGACGCTCTTGGTTCACTGGAAGATTTCAGTAGGTATTTAATCTATGCTGATTTTATTAAACTTAGGCATAAAACTAAATACAAGCATGAATTTAAATGTCTTTGTTTAAAAGTTCTATTTATTTTTTTTAAAATCACACCCCATACTGAAGCCGTGCTTACCAAGCAAGCAGGTGACATGGAGTCTCAGTGACAATAGCTTATAACAATAAATAGGTTTCATTTCTGTGTTAAAATTACAATTTTAACTCCACAGTGCATCATAAAACTTTTAAAAGATAGCATTAACAGCAATACTTTTCAATTTAAAAATGTCCTCATATTTTTAAGTGGATGTACCTTGTTGGCTTTTATTTTAACTTTGGGGGAAGGGAAAATGATCAACTTTTATCCTCGTTTAATGCCAACTAAATATTCCGTAGCTACTGAAGTGACTTAATGACATGAGTATGTGGTCTTATCAAAGTCCCATTATTGTTCTGACAGTATCTCATTTGTATGCAAATCCACTTGCCTGCAACTTATTCTTTGGCAAATGGTGCTAGCAAGCCAGCGAGCATCGTTTTAATTATGTGCATGTCTGTGCGTAGTATATTTGTTACTGCACAGGAACATTATGCTGCTGTAACAACTACGGTACCTTATATCATGCTTATGAATGGTGCTGCAGACCATCCTGCAATTTTTATTGTGACTGATAGACATGCTCTGTCAGTCTCTGTCACCCAAGGGTAATCGCAATACATAAGGCATCCATTTAAATAAAATATTCATGGGACACTTTTTTGGTGATTTCCCATCTTTTTCATAATGATGCCCATTGGATATCTGTTCAATTGGTGCCTTACTTCACAGATTCTTGACCATTAAGAAAAATTAATCCTGTTAGACACAAACCAACACAGAGATGCCTGTGCACCTGCATGGTAGAGGGCAGCTTCCGCTTAGTACATGTAGGCTACTGTCAGAGGACAACTACTATCAGTAGATATACAGTGGGGGAGAGGATTGGGGTGTATATGTGTACCTGATAGGGGGTATCTACCCAAAAATAAGGGGAGTCTTCTAGGTGATTTACAGGACCCCTTTCTGACACCCTAGAGAGGGGCCTCCTGGGAGATCTGCCCCCTTGTCATGTTTCTGTGAACTCCAGGACAGGTGAGACAATCTCTCTCCTCCAGATCTTATAGGCGATCCCATCCTTCTCTGGGCTTCATCTGGCTTGCAAGATAAAAATAACTCTGCTTTGTGCCATGAAGCCAGCTCCACCACTTTTGATACAATCCATGCTAGGGAAATGCTCTACAGGGATGAATATCATCAGATTTGGAAAAATTACTTTAGAATTGCATGATTCTAGAAAAAGGGACTGTAAAAATGCCCCAGCTTTGAGCCAACAAAGTTTTATCATGAATCTTTGGAGGAAAAAAATTGAATCTATCAGGAGAAGCATAATGATGCAAAATCAGTCAGCAGAAGCACAGAGGCACAGAGAAAGTGCAACATCTTCCTCTAAATGTAGCCTCAATTTATATGGTTAAAAAAATGTGGATGTGACTCTACAGCATGTCTACATGTGGTGCTGTGGTTTGATCTATTTAGGAAGACAGGGCTGGAAGAGCTGTCTAGGTCATTATCTGCAGTGCTCTGCAATTGCATGCATCCCTGTATGTGTTTATGTACATCCCTGTGCACGGGAAGCATAAAATCTGCACACCTGCAAAGTAACCTGCATTTACAGAAATATTTTCTGTCTGCTAGGAAAGAGAGTCTCTAGTCGAACCGGACAACAAAACTTCTGCATTTACTAATAAACCTGACAAACTGATTTATGGATGTTTTTCTTGCTGTGATTTGTTGACAGATTGTTCTTTATGCAAAAATTACCAAGGTTTAAATCTGTATCATATGGCCTCTAATTCAACTGACAATATGTTACCAATTAAATTCCGCTTAAGCTATCATCAACTAGCAAACCATAGACTGTATTAAAGTGAATGACAGTCAGATAGTCAGTAAAATTATTTGTGCCATGATTCTGAAGGCTGACCTATAAAGGAGGGACACTAAATGACTATGAAAGATAGAAAGAGATTTTTTTTCTGTTTAGTGAAAATGAAACTGCTGCTGGTTTTGCATTTAATGCATCTTCTTTTGGAGAAAAAGAGATGGGATTTCTGACCTTGGCATTCCATACTGTTCTCTCATGAAGAAGGAGAGGCACAGCAGGGTCAGTGGTTAGTGGGAGGAGTATTAATGAAATTTTACCACTTGCCCTTTCATTTGATCTTAAATTACTCTTTGGTTCAATTCTGGCCCTTGCTCTTCAGTGTTTTTGTTTTCACTTGTAGGGAGAGGACACATTTTCTGTCAGGAAAAGAGTGGATCACATGGTAAAAACAAATGTGTTTCTAAATGAGTTTCATTTCCTTGAGTACATTTCTTCTTCACTAAGGTGAAAAAAGGGCTCAGCACACAGAATGACATTGAATGTCATAAAGAAGAATACAGGTCCTCCCTCCCAATACTGATCTTGGCAGCACATGGAGTTGTGTAGGGCATTGATACCTTCCTCTGCAAATTCACATAGGCAACCTCACCTGGAAAAGACACATTTTGAATGTTGCTGTGAGATAAAAACTGCTACACATCACATCAAGGTCTTTTAAGAGCTAAAGAAAAAAAGTGCTTTTCTGAGCAGCCATTAGCTGGGTTTGTTCCAGGAGAGGAGATAACTTTCTCAAAGTCAGAGCTCTGCGATGTGAAGTGGGCTGAGGTTGGTTTAGGAGGTGGAGGTGGCTGATTTGCTTTCTTGGCTTAAACATAGTAGTGCCAAAGCCCAGGGTTTAAACACTGTGGTGGAAGCTTGTCTGTAAACGCTACATTGGACAGAGCTTCCTGCTGTCAGTATTATCTGCCTCTTTATCTCGGCTTTAATGTTGCATTTGTGTATTAAGTGTATGTGTGCTCCAGAGAATGGGTAGTAATCTTTGTTTAGAAAACAGAGCCTACCACTATTAACCCTAGTGAATTGAAAATTTACTCCTTTTCCACTACATCATCATCGCAGTCATTATTTACTTAAGAGCTTTTTAATGTTTTGCTGTCTGTACTGATGACTGCAGTGTCCTAGGCAGGGACTAGGTTTTGGGATTTCATCGTGAGGTGTCTCTAATGAATGCCTGAACTCCCCTTCCTTTCTGTATGTTGCAATACAATAACAGGAGACAAAAAACCCCACTGAGAAGCAACTAAAATCATAACACTTTCAAAAATACAAACATCCCTCTTACCGAAGATTACAATGTAAATCAGGCATCTATTACTTCTGTGTCAGTATAATAATTTTGAAAGAATTTGCACATGATAAGAGGCATTCTCTAAGGAAGACAAATTAGGCATAATAAAACAGTTAGAAGAGAACATAAATAAGGAGGCATTTGGGGCAAATCCTCTTCTTTCTCTGCAGTCATGCAAATAAATGGTTTAGAGAATATATGTCCCTGCTTACAACATGACAGCCAGTCCCAGAGGCTGTTAGAGATCCCATCAAGTCCCTTGTCCCAGCTGTCCTCCGCAGAACGGAGGGAGGAGAGCAGCAAAGTCTTTGGTCCTTGCCTTACCTCATGACATCGTGGCCACAAATGTAAGGATTCACACTGCCATCTCACACCTCTGTCATGGGACAGCACGCAGTCCTTGCTCTACAGGTAGCTGGGACAGAAAGACCCAGGGCAGAACAGGCTGCCCCTGTAGTCAGAACACTAATATAAAGGTTATGCATAAAACAAGATCTACATAACTGTAATGTCTATACACATTTCTGTGAGGTCTTCATCAGCTCCTGTCTGTGCAAGAAATGCAGGAATATTCTGGTGTAACTTGGTTGAACTACTTCATGTGTGCTCCTGCATGAACTAAGAGTCCCTGTGCTACTCAATACTAACTCCTTCATTTTATCAGTATTGTCAGGATGTAATGTTTTTCCCAGTTTTTTAATCTTGGCTGGGCATCTCAGTGTCATGCCGGAGAAAAAGGCAATCCTGCAACAGCAGGTGAAGCTCTTGCCGACAGCTCTGCTATGGTACATTTGTCAGTGTTTTCTGCTGCTCTGCTGCCTCATTCGGATTTTTTCCAGCTTATTTTATAGCTTGCCCTGCAGACCATGTGGGAATGCAGATCACTTATGCTGAAAAAGGTAGTCATGAGGGATGTCACACCAGGAACAAGGATAGCTTTCTCTTCTCCATTTGCTCTTTGAGAAGCTGACACTGCAGATGCCCTGTGAGCCTTAGGCCTCTGAAGCCCTACTCTATAGGGTCTGGCAGACTGTGTGTTGCCTCTAGTTTTCTGTATCTGAACTGCTGGATATGCAGGAGTAAGATCCAGGATCCTACTGCTCTTATTCCCTCCTGCCCTCTGATTTCCCCTCCCACAGACAAGCTCTGCCTCAGAGCATGATGTTCATTTACAGGCGAGATAAGAGGAACGGTTACCTCACCTCAGTGCAGACAGTGTTTTATTATAAGCAAGAGAGCAAGATGGAGAAGTCGTAGATCACTTCTTCCAAAGACCTGGGTGGTCACTTGGGCATCATGCACAGATGACATAAGTCATAGTAGTCTTTGTTGTAAATTAGCAGACCCTGGCCCCAGGATTAGCCATAATGGTTCCTCTGCTGACCTCTGTCTCAGCAGATCATGGGCCAGGCATAGCCCTCTACTCTGGCTCTGGAGAGGAATGGAGAGTATCTTTTGGACTGCTGCTGCAGTGGGATATATAAAGACCCCAATGGGAACCCCCCTCCTTGTCTGTTGCATTCCATGCAAGGGCTCTGCTTGTTGTTGCAGAGATTGCCATGGTTCTCCCTACTGCAGGTCACCAAGTAGATGGAAGAGCATGGTTTTTGATAAGCCAGGTTGACAGGGGTCAGTATTATAATTTAATTTGAATACTTGGGAATATAAATCTGCCACCACTCACTGTGATTATACAGTAGTGATATAAACAAGCAAAACTTCATTAATATCTTACTGTCTTCTATAGCAACTTTTTTTCCACCTTGCTTGATTTTTCAGATGAAAATAGGTTTGTTCAGAGGCTCACTGATAGTGAATGCACATATTAGTTAGACATTATGAACTGCATGCTGCATAGTACTTTGTAAGATTTCCCTTCCAACTCTACCAGCAAACAAGAGAGATAACTGCTGCCTCCCAAATTTCCGTACTCTGATTCTTTCTGGGCCTGGTCCAACTTGTACTCAAGCTAGTTCAGAAATTTTCACTCATTTTCATGGACTTCAGACTAGTCCCTTTTCAGAGAAAAAAGGTAATTTATACCAGAAATGGATAATTACTTAGTGGCATCTAAGCTGCATGTGCACATAGGAAGGATACAGGGAAAACAGAATCTGTACCATCTAAACTGGTGGCACCATCTAGTCCCCAGTCAGTGTGTTTGATACATTTCCTAATTTATACAGTGATTTAACATTACATCAAGTCCAGCTCATTGAAGCAAATTTATATGCAGGAGCACTATTTTAATCTTAGACTTAAAAAAATTTTAATTAATGATAGCTTCCTTTTCCAGTCTGTCAACATACCTCCACCTCTTGGCTTTTTAAGAAATAAAATAAATATAGAAATAAAAATATTAAATTATTACTAGGCAACCAGAACAAAGAAAACATCAGAATCCTCAACTCTAGAGATGTGAAAAATGGCCTAGACTTTTCAACTCTGCTGTACCTTCTCAACACAACCATACCTGGTTCCATCTTATTTAAGACTTGCTAATTTGACTAAATGTTGAAAGGAAATAATGAAAATACTATAGTAGACCATCTCATCCTTTATTCTTTCAGTCTCTAAGGTGTGAGATTTCTTTCTCAGCCTGCAACTGCTAACAAATATCACCTTCATGACTTTGCCTGCAGTGTTTATCCTGCTGCTACTATAATTTTGCTTCCTCTTTGCAGGAGACAGCTGCTCTACATGAGTAGCTCTTCTGCAGCATGGTAAGACATTATCAAAAAGCTTATTGCTGATGCTAATGGAGCTAGTCTAGCTGCTGACGCAGAACATATGGCGTTACTGGATTTCAGTTCCAAAACGCTGACCCTCTCTTTCAGGAGGAAGGAGCATGGTTATCTGGAGGATGTGGCTCAGCCACCTCCTCACTGTAGGAGAGTGAGAGATGTATAGGCTGTTTCACCCTCCTTGACTTGGAAGGGAAAATTAGCATGCCTAAACTTCCCTCATCCAATTTAAAGAAAACAAACAAAAAAAGTTGTGTTCAGAAACCACCATGCTGATTCCAACAGGGTTAAAGTTTCTCCAGCAGTGTGCCTTTTGGAGGTTTGGATTTTTTTACTATTACTTGGATAAAAAAAATGAATAAAGATAAGACATGCATTTTTATTTTTCTATCAATGTACTTCTTTAATGGTAAAACACAAAAAGAGGCTACTAGAAGCATCCTGAATTACAGCTTAAATGAGTTTAAAATTCCAGTTGCTTATAGCTTAAAAAAAAAAGGCCTTAAACCAAATGGTCTCGGTGGGGTGATGCATGGGCAAAATGTAAAATGACACATAATGAAATAAAGTAATTTTATTTGCAAACCTATTTGAAAGGCTGGTACAGAACGTAATGATCAAGCAGAAGCAGTCTGGCATTTCTCTTGGTGTACTTTTGCAGAATTATGTGACCCAAGAAAGAAAACATTAAGATGTTCTGATTTTACCCTATAGGACAGAGAAATACACTTTGGTTAATGCTTACCATAATTCTATCTACTTGGCTCAGACAGTTATATTTTTATGAATCTTACGTTACTTTCTGTCACCCTCTAGGCAACAATATAGAGTTATTACAGTATAAAGGAAAATGCTTCCTGTTGAGCTTATACTTGAACAAGTCTTAACCAAGTGGAAGCTCTTAATAAAAGGGTAAATATACTAAGGAATAAACAGGTAGAGTGAATAAAAAAGGAATATGGGCTTTATGGATGCTCGGGTTGATGGCATAGAAACACAGAAACACAGAAAACTCCAAGGTAAAGCTGACATGCTAAGCTACATCAGAAATCTGAGGGGGTTAGAATTTTGTTAAGTGAATTTAGTGCTCATTAAGGGATTTGTGGTGTCAGCATTATAAAGCAAAGTCCTCTCTCGCCCTCAGAATTGGAACAGCACAGTGCAGCAATATTAATTCCATGGCAGTTCCCTTCTTGGCCTTGCCAATAAAACTATTACCCAGGGACCCAATTGTTCAGCACTGCTCAGTGAGTGCCTCCTCATGAGGAATTGAGCTGAAATCACCGGCTCTTTTAATGTGGCACACAGATTGTAAGACACTGTGCCATGCCAGGCTTGAAACACAGACGGCTTTCACCTTTAGTTTAAAGGAAAATATTGTGAATTACTCTTGTTGCTTGCTATAAGCGTCTCCCTGAAATATCCACAGAAACGGTTTCCTTCTGCTTTACATTTCTCATCATTTTCCCCTTTGTTCTCAGTCTAGTTATTTTGACTAGAAGTTTATTTTGCAGAAATAGAGATCCCCAAGTACTAACCAGACTTAGGAAAAAATATCAGTGTGTAAGTTTTCAAATCAGTTACGTGGAGCACAGAAAACAGTGTGGTGCAGAAAACACTGATGAGGTTGAAAAAGCTGTGCTTGGTCTCTCTGTGCATCTTTCTCTCTTAGCTGAAAGTCAGCTCGATATAGTTTTCATTCTACTGGAAACTCTTTATAATGAGTATACACATATATTGCAAACCCTTTTTCCCTATGGCCCCACATGGCTTTTTAAGCCCAAATATAAAGCCTTCCTCAGCATTACCTTCCTCAGCATTACCTTATCCTTTCGTTCAGACATCATTCAAAGCTACAGTTGACTTTCTAAACTACATCATATGTAAGTAGATTTATTTTTCCTTTTCTGCAGATATAGTTTAATTTCCTTTTCCAATTTGCATGGGTGCACACTCATAAATTTTAAATATATTTAACCTCTTTTTGAAGAATCCTTTGAATTTCTCTAAGGTCCATGACCTTTAACTTTGATATACAACCTTTTCTACATTAAAACCCACTAAGACATGCAGAAATAATGCTTTAAACACCTTACTGCCTTTTGAAAAGGTCCTCTTTTTCCCTCATGATACAAAACATTCTCCTGCATGGTGGTCCTGGTAGCCTAGAAATGAGGGCTTCAGCTGAGAGACATTTTCTGGGGCTTTGCTGATCACACAGTTCATCAAGTTTCAAATTAGTGAGGGAAGGTTGGATGGGCCACCCTGGATCCAAACAGCAATCCTGCAAGCCCAGGAACTGAGCAGCACCTGCAGCTGTTAGAGGAAGGCAGAGAACACATTTCAACATGACAATGATAGGTTAATCTGCACCCATGGCAAGTCCTTTATCACCTTCTGAGATGTTACCAGTGGTGAAAGGATCCCACCCTAAACTGCGGAGTTTTCTTTTAAGTGCCTGCTATTTCTGTACAGTCCCCTTGTCACCCAGGCAGATCGTTACCACTCTCAATGCCTGTTACTCACCATAAGATGCCCCTTTCTAGGAGTAAACCCCCCTGAGAAGTCCACATCCACACCTGCCAGATGACCATGCTGAACTATTTCCTTGAATCTAATAAACCTTTGCCATGAAAGGCAAGAAGCAGGAAGCAAAGGACCTGTATCCTGAGCTGAGCACCTTTGCTTAGGTTTGGAGAATAGCAGGTAGCAACCTCCAAGCCCAGTTTGGGTGATCTGTGTGGGACAGCAAGTGGGGACAGCCCATTTCAGATCCCGGTGAAGATGACCTGGGGACCACAGCTGGCCAGAATGGGATTGGCATGCTGGCTCTAATTCCATTCCCACCTCATGCCCCACAGCAGGTCCTGGCTGCTGGTAACTAATCCCAGCTCACAGCAGCACCTGAGACCCCCAGAAAGCACACAGGTGATTGTTCAGCAAGGATCACCTGCTTCCTCCTTGTTTTGGTTTGTAAATGTAATTATCCCAAATTATCTATCTATCTATCTATCTATCTATCTATCTATCTATCTATCTACCTATCTACCTACCTATCATCTATCTATCTTAATGTAATCTTTCCTCAGTGCTAATTTCTCAGCACTGGCATTGCTTAGGGTTTGTCTGTGAGCTGCAGGCAGTGGCTTGAGATGGGGAACATGCACAGTCTCTGACACAGTGTGGAGGCAGGCAGGGATTGTGCTGTGCACCACTGCCTTTGTCTCCAGCTTGCCTCTGCCTGTTCAACGAAGGCTGCCAGGCAGCAACCTTTGTCACGTGGAGGTTTTCTTCAGGGACCTGCTGCTCCAAGAGATGCTCTGAAACGATGCAATCTTAAACTGATGCAGTCACTGAGAATTGTAATTATGGCATTTATTAAAGCTGTTTACAAGGTGGGAATGTCAGACAAAAGGAAGTAGTAATCGCTTAACAGAATCTGACATCTCTCACAAATTCAGAAAGTTTTGGAGGAAAGATGAGGGACATGTTAATAACCTTTCTTATTTGGGTCCAAGGGGCATTGTGTGCTGCTGGCAGTGGTGACCAGCTTGAGCCTCCATCCGCTGATCCCTTGGCCACTTTGTGTGATGGCCCCTGACATCTGTTGGGGGGTGACTGGCAGCCATGTGTAATAGGGAGCTGTCACTGGGGACACCCTCTTCGCTGCCCGACATGCCTGACCCCAACCTGAAGACCCTTCAATGGGCTCTGCTTTGGAGGATGGCATGTACCTGTCGTGCTCATTGCCAGCAGGTCGTGCCCTCCCCATTGCCGAGAAAGCCACCATCCAGCAAAAGGGCTTTGTTCAACCCAGACCCCGGGGAAAACCCACTCATAGCGTTGGGTTCAGTCCTTTTATTTCCAGGTTAAAAACTTGACCTTCCCCTCCCCTGAGCCTGAAACAGCCCTCGCAGCACTTCCGTTCAGCAATTACATTTTCTTTTTAAATCTTTCTTTGGGGCTCAGGTGACAAAAAGACTTTCATAATATAAATAGGTCTCAAAACCTTTTGTGTGGGTAAAAAACTATAGGAAAGAGAAAAAAAACCAGAAAAAAAAATCTGTGTCTCTCTAATTGGCATAATTCCTTCAGCCCTGGCTTATAATTCAAGATGGATCAATTCTGCAGCTGACAAGATAGATGATGTCATCAGTACTCGGAAGCAGCAATTTATATTTCTTTGTTTAGGGACACAGCCATCCACCTACCTCCACAGGGGTCCTATGTGTGAATCAAGAGCAATGTGTGGCCAGTAGACTAAGACTTGACTTAGACTTCCAGCCATGCAACTTATTAAAATAATAAATATTTTCATTATCCAGAGAATCCATTATAGTTCTCCAGTTTAGCTATTGTTAACTAATAATTTGGATTAATTACCAAGTTAAATCATTAAAAATTAAATCCATATATTTTGCTTCTTTAAAAGAGCGATAGCTTGCAACCATTTGTGTATTATGCATGTTAAGTGGGAGAGTGATGAAATATGTTGTGTTAACTTAACTTTGACAGCATCTGTATCCATGCCATATTACACTCTGATCTTATCAAATCTCAGAAGCTACAGTGTATAAATAGAATGTGATGATATTTGCAGGAGAGAAATCACTCACAATATTTTTGGCATCTTCTGTAGTGACTAGAGAAGAGCCACCTAACGAATACAGCATATAATAATCCAATAAAGGGGTGTATAAGAGCGTAGAATCAAGGAGTACTTACACCTGCTGAGTCACATTTAAGGTTAGGCATATGTTAGCAATCGGACATAAACACAGCTTTCATCCTAAGGAATTTCAAAGCAGATTGCAAGCTTAAATAAATAGGGAAACCCAATTCAGAGCTCATTTCACTCTCTGCTGAAGCAACACCAGCCACTGTGCTGGAACTTAGCACTGACTTATTGAAATATTAGCAGCTTGAAGACATACAGATACAGGAGGAAAGTAAAGCTATTTAAAGAGTAAAAAAATTGTCCACAAATGTACATCTTATTATGTTAAGAGTACTAAACTGTGGACTGTGCAACTGCTCAAACTGCAAGTTACTGAGCTCAATATGAGAAAAACAGTGAAACTGCATAGGCTGTGATATACAGGTGGCTACAGTAAATAATCCAGTGGGTTTGCCTTGTTGTAAACTACTAGGTTATGAAAAACCACTACATTTAAGACTCTTTACAATTAAGCCTATAAGTATATAATTATAATGGAACACTCTATTTGAATTTAAATAGCAAACCTATTATAAACTATAGTCATTAGACTACTTTAGAGACTCCCGAAACTGCAAGATGCACTGTCTAGTCCCGGACCACACTCTGTGTACATGGCTGTGAGGCTGCCCCAGCAACTGCTGAAATTCACAGGCAAAAAAAAAAGGTACTGCCCATGTCCCACGGCCTATGCATTGGTGTGTGCACAAGTGGGGTAAGATGTAGAAAATCACATTTTTGAGATTCACTGTACTGATGCTAAAGCATTTCCTACACTGGTCACCTCTAGAACTCCTCTCCTCTTCTTTGAAAGCATCCAGCTTATGAATTCTCTGGCAATTAATTTCTTGCTGGGTACATGTTTTAAAGGTAGGTCATACCAAAGAGATACTATGGCGATATTTTGCATAGAGGATGTTGACTAAGAATATAGTATTTCTCACCTCCCCCTTATTTTATGTTGCATTAAAATTATCTTAACTCTTCCTCAGGCTATGTTGCTATGCCACACTTATGACAGAGTCTGAGAAGTGGGAGATGTCGACTTTTAAGATGATGTTCAGCTTTACTGATACATGCAATCTTTATGTAAGGTATTTGAATTACACATTGTTTTTAGGCCTTCAGCTCTTCTTACAAAGTCTGCTTGACTGGGCACAGTTGCTTGCTTATTCTTAATGAAGAGTTGTTAACAGAGGAAAGAGCACAATGAGGGGGCAAGTAATGCCTACATGAATCATTAAAAATGTATGTACAACAAGCAGGATTAGATAGCACATGGAATACTTTTATTTATATATAACACCATGCTTTCATAAAGAGGCGGGATTCACTCCCTACAGGAGCTGAAAATATGTTGACAAGTCACACAGCAAGGGATGACAGGGGAGAGCTGGTAGCTGTGGGGAAGCTGTGGGTTGCAACAGGCAGTGTGGAAGGAGTTCCTTCAGGCACAATCCTGAAGTCCTTTTAAACAGTCTGCACTAATTTATTGTATGTTACTGTTCTGATCACGGAATGCATTGGAGATAGATGGGACACTTTTAAGTAAGACAGTAGCAGGTGAGGTTACTGTTCTGTGGCTGGCAAGCGGAAAGTATTTGAGTGAATGAGACCATGGAGCACAGAGAATGCTCCGGCCACAGGAACCAACCACAGTGTTATGCTGAGGAGTCAGCAGAGGAGCACAGCAAAGTCCCAAGCCTGCCCAGCCAGGCACATCAGAGAGGAAGCAAAATTAGGGGGAGAAGGTTAAAGGTCGCACATACACGGAGTTTCCAAAATGCCACCAGGGCCAGAGGAAAAAAGGGGAAACATCCAGCACCTGGCAGCTAACCAAAGCAGTCGAGATTTTCAATTGACATTAATTTCAATGCAATTAGTCTTGATGTTCTCTGCTCTGCATGAGAAGAGAATCACGGCTACGATGGGAAAGAAAAGAAAACCACAATAATAATATCCATGCGAGAAATGTAAAAGAAAAATAATAATTTTTTGTGTTAAAACATATTAAAAACATAAAACATACTGCCTATGTCGCTATCATTATATATTACTGTTTGAAATTTAATTCACTCAGTGCTATTCATGCTGTTTGTTTACTTTTTCTATTGATCTCAGTTTGGATGATGAATTTAGACTACAGATTTTTGCTTCCAAGTTTCCACGTGTTTGTGAGCTACCACTTGTGAGCATTGCAGTCCACCTTGTGCTTTACAGAATGACCTATGATCTGCTCCAGTGCTGATGTAAAGTCTACCTCTAGCGATTTAGTCCATAAAGACAGCCTAAGCCTGCTCTGCTGTACGTACTATTTCAGGGGTGATTTAAGCACTTCTGCAAATCATTGTGTAAGCTGGATCCCAGGGAAAGAATCTGTGCCATGCTGCAATGTGGGTTGCACAACTTCCCTTAAAATAAGAACAGTGAGGCAGCACAGGCTGTGACTTGAAAAGGTCAGTATAAATATGCTACCCTTTGCTCCTTCACACATAACTAATATATTTATTGAGAATGTTATCTGCTTTGCAAGCTCAACCTTCAGTCATGGTAAGCTTTACTTCAGCTGACAGAAAAATCTGTTTTCAGGTGGGTTTACATGTCCATTAGTATTGGACCAAGCCTGGCATCTGAACTGGCCTGAGTTTTTCTCATTTTCATCTTCATTTGCTCTGGTTAGACAGGGGGTGCCACAAGCCTTCTCAAATGGGACATGTCCTTCTGCCTCCCCCGGGTAAGGCGAGGAGACAAACCTGGCAGGAGCCGGCTCCTGTGTGTCAATCCAGGGCATAGATGTGCCACATCCAGAGGGGTCGGGGGACTTCTGGCAGTAGGAGGCAGCACCACCTTGGCTGTGCAAGGGAACAGAAGCAGCTCTGGAGTGGCTCGGGACTTTCAGATGATTTGCCGAAAGCTGCGTGCAAACTGTCGGGGTTTTCAAACCTTTCCCTTGCAGTGTGCCTACGCTGCAGCCAAAGCTGCGGCTGCAGCCCATGCAGGATTACCAACTCTAAATTAAATCGAACTAACTCAGAAACAAATGACATAGTCACAAAATCAGACGAGAAGCCTGCGTAAATACTCGAGCCTGAACAAGTATTTTCTTGTTCTGGGCTGCCAGGGTGCCACGCACATCGGGGTGTCCCTAGCCAGCTGCCAGCTGGATTGGGTTGGTCTCCAGGAGCAGGGATCTCCCAGTGTGGGATTGCTCTGCAGATATTCGCGTTGGCGCTGTTGCATGAATAGCCCCCTCTTTTCATCACAGATTTTGCACATTTCTTCTCCCCGTCTGCGATGACATGGCACTTCTCTGGCAGCTACTCACTGCTTAGCTGAAAAGCTCAACATTCTGGAAAGTATTTAATGTGTGTTAACCTCTCCTAATGTGATTCAGCAGCTACAAATAAGGAGCGCCTGCCTCCCTTGGCCAGCCAGATATCACAGCCACTGCCTCACGCAGGCTGGATGGACAGCGTGAGGCGTCTGACTCGCTTTGGTGGCAAACACTGATGATTGGTACTTGTATTTTTAACCACAGATCACTCATTTTTAAAGGCTTCATGCAATTCAGGGACCTTTAATGAGCTATGCAGCTCTAGGTGGACCTGCGTGGAGATGGAGACTTGCACAGGTGCAGTTTATTACACATCTAATGAGGAATCGTTGTATAAAGGCCTTGAGCCACCCCAGCCCCCGGACTGTGGAGAGGGTTTGTGGGGGCACCGTGGGGGGCCGGCACCAGCCCAGGGGGTCCACGGCCGCGTCCCACAATAAATATCACAGTTTCTCCCTAGTGTTTCTCTGCCGAACGTCCTGGTGCACACCACGCATGAGGTGCTGGTCAGTCGGGGTGCTGTGGCCCACCCGAGGGCACCCGGCTAGAAGGAGAAGGAGGAAGACGGGGGAAACCCCTATCCCAAACCCAACTTCGGCGGGCCAAACCCCTCACTGGGGGTGCAAGTTTCCGCAAAGTCCCGGTACCCCGCGGGCTGTGCCCCCCCCCCCCTCCCTGCGCCAAGCGGGTGCTGCGCGGGCGCAGCGTGCGCGGGGCGGGCGCCGCGCGCCGCCTCGGCCGCGCTCCCGGCGCACGGGTGGGAGGGAGGAGGCGCGGGGGAGCGGGGCGGGAGCGCAGCGCGGCGGCGGCCGAGCCGAGCCCAGCCGAGTGGAGCCCAGCCGCGCCGCTCGCACACGAGCAGTGGCACCGTGTGCTCGCTTTTGGGGGGAGCGTGTTTGCTTTCCTTTTAGGGGGAAGCGGGAGGAAGGTGGTCGTGGGGGTCTGTCCCTGCCCGCGCGCGTGCGGAGAGGGGCCGCCGGCAGCGCCGGGGGTGCTCCGCGCCCTCACCCTGCCCGCGGTGCAGTTACGATGCGCCCCGGACGCCGTGTGGTTGCAGCGCGCCGGCGCTGACATCGCTCACCATGGACAGCTTCGACTTAGCTCTCCTTCAGGAGTGGGACCTGGACTCTCTATGGTGAGTGGTGCCCCTGCTTCCCTCCAGGCGCGGGGACGCGGGCTGCGGGGGATGTGCGGTTACTAAAGGGTTGTAATAACTGGGGGATGTGCAATAATTTGGAATGGGTGTCCACTTTCCTAGAGAGGTGGAATAAATGTGGGATGCAGTAATAGTAGGTGTGCGATAAGGGGAGTACACTGGCTCGAGGGTGCAATAACTGGGGCAGCGGGTGCATTAGCAGAGGGTGCAGTACCCCGGGAGGTGTCTCTCCTGCTACTTGCTCTCCCAGCATTGCTGGCCCGGCAGGAGCAGAGGGAAGGGTACCCCCGTCCCCTGGCTGCCAGAGTGGATCCAGGAGGTGAGCGCGGTGTTTGGCTGAGGGCGGAGGTCTCCTGCACTCGCCCCTCTGCCCCCCCCGCCCCCGCCCAATAGTACCTTGTGCTCACCCGCCTCCGGTACCCCGGTTTGCACTCCCGTAGCTCATCACCCATTCTTCCTGCACGCCCCTTTAAAACCGCCCCTTCCTCGCCCCCTACTCCCTGCAACTCCCTCCCGGACCGTCTTTATTGCGCCCCCCCATTGCATGCCCTTGACCTCCCCCTGCTCACCCCCGTCCCAGCGGCGGGTGCGGGGCTGCCAGGGAGGAGGGGAAACAATTTCTAGAAATGTCATTAGCGGCTGGAGGTGGGAAGCGCTGCCCTCCCCCCCGCACCACCTCCCCAAGCTGCTGCCTCTGCCAAGTCCTGGAGTTTGCTGCGGGAAGCACGCTGCCCCCGGGCGGTCGCCGCTCCACGCCGCCGGCTTGGCCCTAGGGCGGCAGACTCCCGTCGGGTCCGTGTGGGGTCTGCGGGGTGGGGCAGACGAGCTCCGCTCACCGCCGGAGCCACCTGGTGTGCGGGGAGGAGCCCCCGATGGGACGCAGGTGGGATGCGGCGGGGCCCCGCCGCTCCCCCCGCGCCGTGGGCAGGCGGTGTGTGCCTGGCGCGGCGGGGCGGGGTGCGCTCCGCCGGGGCAGCGCCCGCAGTGCGCGCTCGGCCGGCCGGGTCAGGAGTGCGGGGTGATGAGGTTACTTTTGCCTGAAATCAGTCACCGGTGTGCGTTTTATTTTAAACCTTGATACATGATGTATAGCTTCTGTCTGTAGGGTGCGCGTTCGACAGCGCCGGCTTACGTCCCCGGTGGCAGGTGTAGCAAAATAAGCCGGACCAGCGTGTCCCGTTAGTTGAACCGCTTCTTACAAAAGGACCTCAGGATGACTAGAACAGCTTGCACTGCATAATATGGGTGCTTATAAATGCATACATTGATAATATCGAGCCTAATAAAACTTTTATATTGCTGTGGGAACTTTTAAAGAGTACATATAATACAAAATTAGTTACTACCCCATAAAAGTTTTTAATTATAGTATTTCTGCCTGTGACACAAGATTATATCCTCGTTTCAATTATAAATACTAATATGCAGTTTATATCCAAACGATAACATTTATCTCTGGCCTGATTTTAAGTTTACAGTCTGTATGCATGGTTTTACAATTAAATTACACGTTTTTTTCTACAAAACGAGAGTGGGAGAAATAATACTTTTACACATTTGAATGCTTTTCCCTTTCTTCTTGAATGTAGACAAACTTTGGGGGAATTTCTTTTTTCCAGAAAAACTGGACTGTCCATTAGGCTGTTCCACAAGCCGGCTATTGGAATTAATAATGAATTTGAAAAACTAATGATGTAACTCTGGGACATTAGGGCTTTAGGCTGGCAATTGCTCCTTCTCATAACATTTTCAGCATGCTTTTTGACTGTTGTGGAGCCACATTCAAATGACTCTGGTTGCCATAAAGCTCCCGTACAGGTACAAAAGGCATCAGCCGTTTCCCAGCTAAATTACCTGCTTAAAAATACCTGTATTTGACTTGCAGGCAATCTTGTGGTTTCGTAGCTCTTATTGTTTTTCCCTCTATGGTTGTTGCAGTTTAGAAGTTGAGTTCATCAGAAGGGCTTCAAGAAGCACATTAAAAGCTGTTATGTTGTGGCAGGCCGATGTTCATCGCTAAACTTTCACCCTTTTGTAGGGGTTGAACCCCACAATTGCCCAGAACAGTGCCTAGTGAGGAGGGAGCAGGGGGTTTGCAGGTATTTGCTGTTTTGTGTCTGAGTCCTTTTGGGACACTAGGTTATGCGGAGTGGCTTTAGCTTGGAGTATTTGATATCATGGGCTGGAAGTTCATTGTGAAGCAGCTGTTTTGGCAAATGATTCAAAATAGTCAGTTTTGAAAAGTTGTACAAGCAGTAATAAATAAAAACTTACTTTTGCTTAGTGAGACCTTCCAAAGTCTGTTGTGAAGGCCATCAGTGCCTCAGGACTCTGGGTCAGTCTCCCGTTGCAGGTGAGATGCCTGTTGCACGCTGCCCTCCTGCTGTCCTGCCCGCTCACCAGTGGGCAGGTTATGGATGTTCTCACGAAACCTTGTTTGAATTCGGTACTACACTAAGGAAAACAAAGCTGTTATGATAATGTTAAGCTCCGAAGGCTTGTGAGGATGCCTTCAAAGTTGTGCAGTTGTTGCCAATAAGGGAAATAAAATATACCACATAGATAGGAAGTACTTCATGGCCAAGAGCAACACTTAAAGAGACTTAATTTTCTCTACAGCAAGAATGAATGTTGTCCTCTTTTCTTTTAAATGTAGCCATAACGGCAATTTACGCACTTAATTTATGACTGAAAATCCACTTTTTGCAGTATTTGGTGAACATTTTACTTAAAAGTACAGTAATTAAATATTAATGTGCTGTTCCAAAGTGCTTTCTTTGATTTGAGATACTCTTAGAAAATCAGAAGGGGTTTCCAAATGAACAGCAGCATGATAATCAATTCTCATTGATTGTTACTATTATACTATTAATGATTTTTTTCTCTAATTAATACATGCTATGTCTTTTATTTTGCTATAGCATAGAAAATGTAATATGTCACATAATGGCTATAAGACAGCATTTAACTAGTAAACTGCAATGAAAGAATATTGTAAGCTGGTTTTTACTAAACAGTAGTTTTTCAAGGTTGTGTTGATGCCAATAACACTTCTGCTTCCCAGAAAACAACTATAATTCAAATAGTGAAAGCTGAGCACAAACTCAAATAGAAATTTTAAGAAAACATGCCAATCTGTGGCATAAAGAAAAGTTGTGCCCATTGGTAAGCTTTTTCTGGAAGACTTTGGGGTGATCAGCCCAACTTAATTCAAGGTGGTGTTACTCCTGACTAACACAGTTATCCTGAACACAGGGCACTAATGACTTCAAACCACAACCCCATCTCCTGTTTTTCTTTCTCCATGCATTTGTTTGTGTGCTGTATGGGTAGTTTTGCTTGTCCAGACTCAAGGATGTGGATTCTCCAGTGCCTTACAGCTTTGCATTTGTTTACACTGGGCAAAAAGAGATGGAAAATCTCAGACCTGTTTTATATGCCTCTTTTGTGGCAGAAGACATACTATACATGATGGAAAGCAGCAAGTGAGCAGACTAAAGGACTTAATCAGAGTGCCAGGACTAGTTCTGCATTAAAGGCATTTGTGTTATTTGCCTTATGTAACAAATCTAGACCAAAATTCAGCCAGTTCCTTAACTCTATGCTCAGGCACAGCAATAGCCCCAGTGAAGACCAGTTAGTAAAGGCTCTCCTCACATGCTGATTAAATAACACATGTAGGCAGAGTTGTTCCCCATTCATTAAAAGCAATTAGCAGATATATTAAAGCACTTACTGTGTTGTACCAAACAAGAAAATAATTTTGAATGTAAGATTTGTTAGCCACAAATGAAACCGTGTTTGTTTAAGTAAAAGAAGCCAAGTATGTAATTGGTTTATTTGGTACTTATCTGATACTTCTGTGAGTTTTGAGTTAGAATCAGTTTTGTAGGGGTTGGATAGTCATGTAAAAATGTATAGCTGTATAGCTTCCAAGCTGAGATCAATATCAAATGCCACAGTATAAGATGGCCCAGTGTGTTTTACAGGCCACATATTGAATTATTAGTTAATTTGCTATCTTTGGGTCTGTTCCTGCTCCATTTGAAGTCAATGAGAGTTTTGTTTGGAAGTTGCTATTAACAAAAACTGGTCAGACATCCAGCAGTCTTATAAATGAACTTTTTGTAACTTCTTGATCCCAGGTTGTCTAGCTTTTAGTCACTACACTTTATATTTGTGTAAGGCAAGATTTTTTCCTTATGTTGCGCAGTGTTTACTAGAGACAGTTTTAGAAAGCTACTTCCACGTATGCTTCTTCAGTCAAAGTAGAAGATCAAGATGTTTATTTTCAGATAGCTCCTTACTGTTACTTTGGGGGAAAACAGTCACTCCAGCCATTCTCTCAGTATGGAACAGGCTGGACCAGCTTAACGTTTTTACAGACAATACTCAGCAATAAGACCTCCCTCTCACAAAAGAAAAAGAATTAAGTAGTGTTTTCTTTTATCTCCCATCTCCTTTACAGCTCTACTTCAGCCTGTGTCTTGGACTTTGCCCCTTATTTCTTTCTCTTTAGCTCTTGGACTCTTTCAAACAATAATGCTTGAAATAATCTTTGTCCTCTTCTTATTTCTCTCTGTGGTGTTTCCCTTTTTGCCTTCCTCCCAGTCTCACCTCACAGTTACCACCTTCCCCTCATTGAGATCCCATCTAAAAATTTGTTCTTTCTGTGATGATTATAAGTTGTGAGCAAACAATAACACAAATGATAACTATAGATTGTTCCCTTCTCCTGCTTTCACAGCATGTTCTCTCTTCCTGATGCCTGTTTTTTAGGCTGGAAGCCCTTTGGGTCAGGAACTGCTTTTATTGTTTGAGTTTCTTTTTCTTGCAGCACTGAACAAATTGTATGTGCTAAAACATTATAAATAATAAGAGGAGCAAGCTTTTCATGGTCATAATACTTTATAAACATCAGCTGAATAATAGTATTTTAAAAACACATCTGCTGTGACGTGTGAATGCCCATTTGCTGAATGTAATGTACCACGTCCTCCTCTCTTGCTTTAAGTCTCTACTGAATACAGAGGCTTTGCCACTTTATATCAGATGAGAATCTGGCCCATCATCCCCGATTCACAGTACTCAGTCACCTTTTTTTTTTTAGAGAATAATTACTTTTCCAAACTTCTGCTTTGTTTTTGTCTAATAAGTAAAATTCTGATATGCCAGTAGGACAGTGGATGTGTTTTCATCTCTTTCCCTGAGGACTGTTTGAGCACCCATGCCCAATTGTGTGATGTTAGAGATGAACAGTCCTTTGGACTTTCATTTTGACACTCAGACCTGTAGATTTGTGCTCCTCTGGGGATGCATTCATCAGAAGTTGAGGCAAAAACCTTACTGTGTTATTGGAGAAGAATTCAGAAGAGGGCACGAGATGCATACAGCATTTCCCATTTTATGTGAATATTTTGAGGAAAATACCAGGTTTTTTAAAACTAGTGGAAGTTTTAAGCCAAAATATACTGGCTGTGGGAACATCTTGTCATCTGTATATTAGCAATGACATCATATTCAACTCCACAACACTCATTGAAGACAGCAACTGTTTAGTTGCAAGGTTTTTAACCTTATATAACAGATTAATCCATTTGCATCATATTTGTGACTAGGAAACAACAAAGCATGGATAAAAAGAGAGATACTTTACAGTCTGGTTATAATATTTTTAATAATAGGAGTAATAAAGTAAAATCTATAGAAATGAAGAAAAACTGATACCACATACAGCTGGAAATCAGGGAGGTTAAATTCTCTGTGAGATGGTGTCACATCTGACAGACTGATCTGGTTGTAACTGTGAAGTGGCCTTGTCATGAAAAGAGGTTTCAAAAGGATGATATTTTCTGGGAAACTCATGGGGTGGTTAGCATTAAGGCTAATTCCAGGGAAAACCCCCAAGTTCTATGTGAAAAACTGAAAGTAGGAAAAGGGAAAGCTTTTTTGGTTTTGAACAGAACTAGCTCTTCATAAACCCTGCCCTGCTGGGGAGTGGGAATTACTGTTTCAGTGCTGCTGCTGTGAGCTGGATTTGCTTGCTGACTGCTCCCAGGGAGCCCACTGGTCCCCACGCCAGCCAAATCCACTGTGTTCACATCATTACCAGTAGGGCTACTCACTAGTCTTCTATCTCTTAAAATCGGTATTAAGACACTGGTTGTACTTGCTGGTGCTGCCTAAGGCCCCAGGAGAGCAAAAATGGACATTTGTAGTTGAATACTCAGGTAATAATGTATATATTTCTGAATAATTTGTGGGTAACTGCAGATCTTTACTTAAAGAGCAAATGAACTGTAGTGACAGTTAAATGAACATGATGACAATTATTAATATTCTGTAATAAACATTTTCTATATAATTTCAAAAATAAAGATGTGTAACCTGTGTTCCTCTCTTATAGCTTGATATCTCAACTTTCCTAGTACCTTAAGCAAGCAAAAGGTAGTGTTAGTGACTTAAGATGACTGTGTTCTATCCTCTTAGGAAGATTTAAACCTGCATGCGTGTACCAAGGACTTGGATATGGATGTACCTTGGGAAATATGACCGTAGGAATGCAATTTAAACTTATCCTTGGAGACCCTTTGTGTATTTTTTAAAAAATAAATTAGTTCCAATGCAGCAGTGGTGGTCTCAGCAGTCAGGAAACACTTAAAATTATGCAGAAGGGACCAGAAATCTTTGCTAAGAAGCTTTTTGTTACTGTGTTTTGTTTCTCAATAAAGATGATCCACAACTGTAAGTACTTAAAACTAAAAATAAAAGGGTTATATCTGACAAAGCTGCGCAACTTCTTAATGTAACCCAGTCTTTCTGTGTGGTTGTTTTCACATGTCTTAGGCCAAAGAAAGAGTGGTTTGTGGCTTAGCCTGGTTTGACTACATGGCAGGAGTGGGCAAATAGAGGATAAAGGTGGCATCTTCTTATGCTGAGTATGTTTTGATTGCTTTGAGCTGTGATCACTTCTTATTGCACGTTGAAATCTGTTAAGAAGAAACTCATGTCCTCCCTAGCTCATGCATTGCCGTGATGGTGCAGTCTAGGTGACAGGTATTGCAATGACCTATGGTGGTAAGAAAAATGCAAATATGACAGAGAGATGGATCAGGAGGAAAAAAACACTGGTGAAGTATGCATTTGCATGGTTCAGATTCAAAAGTCATCCCAGCAGTGGTCTATCTACCTATCTGCCTGTTTCTGTACTTGCCTTCTTTGTTTTGGTCACTGTGAAGGTTTTGAGGAGCCTGTTCTGATGTACAGGTGCTGGCAGACATCCTTAAACCTCCTTTGGGGGACAGTTAGCTTTTTTTCTGATGATGCTAAATGGTGTCTACCTCCTAGTGATGCACCAAGATAAAATTGATTCTTTCTATCATTAGCTGTTTGTGATTGACCAGGAGGGTTTGTCTTTCAGATCTGTTGATTTTAGGAAGGAACGATGTAATTTTAATGTTTTTGTGCTCCTTTGTCTTAGAACAGCAAGTACAGTAGGAACCTCAGTCCAGCAAAAATGAACAGTTTGTTGACAGAGATACTCTGGAGAAGATAATAATATTGATATGCATCCAAAAGAAGACACTGTTTTATGTTTTTTGTTTCTGACATAGGCAGGCAGGGAACCTGTCATGTCATCAACTGTTTTAAAGGACAAAGTAACAATAAAAGCTACACGTGCATTTCTTCATCTGTGTTTGGCAAGGAGAGGGTAACAATTTCTCAGGATGATGACCTTGGGTTAACAAAATGTACCTAGTTTAAAGAGTAAATCAGTATCACAATGTTCTTTGTTTGCAATTAGGCCTGAAGACTGTCAGGAATTTCTTAATACAAAAGGTGTTTGTGTGCTAGTCCATTTACGCGGGCTCCCTGCAAGAAAACCACCACGATCCCAACTGATCTGAAATAGTATCACCACTTTGCCTTCCATGTCTGGTTTTGCCAGCAAGTTTACAGCTAGCTTGAGCTTTGCCCCTTTCACCCTGTATTGTAGAATCATAGAATGGTTTGGGTTGGAAGGGACCTTGAAGACCATTTAGTTCTAATCCCTCTGCCATGGGCAGGGACACCTTCCACTAGACCAGGCTGCTCAAAGCCTCATCCAACAGGCCTTGCAGGGAAGGGGCATCCACGGCTTCTCTGGGCAACCTATTCCAGTGCCTCACCCCTCTAACAGTAAAGAATTTCTTCCTAATACCTAATCTAAACCCACTTTCTTTCAGTTTAAAGCCACTACCCCTCGTCCTATCACATGCCCTTGTAAGAAGTCCCTCTCCAACTTGCTTGTTGCCCCCTTTTAGGTACTGGAAGGTGCTAATACGTCTCCCTGGAGTCTTCTCACAGATTCTTATGTTTCCTTTTTCTAAGGGGGCAAGGGTTTTGGGTTTGTTTGTTGGTTTTTTTTTTTGGTCACTGCCACTGGCTGTGAAAATCTATTCCAAACCCATGGCATTGATAGGAAAAATGTACATATTACCAATATATGTGGCTTAATTGCAACTGGACTTGTCTATCTCGTATTGGCCTTTTTAGCCACCAGCGCGCTTGTAGCAAATGTGGGTAGAGCCCTTCCCAAATCTTCGTTCGCAAAGCCTAGCCATGATGATGTGGCTTAATGTATCCCTGGCTATTTAGTACAGATGACTTTGCAACATCTGAGGTGAAATGGCATTGAGATAAGCCCAACAAAGGAAAGCACAGCTAAATGCTTTTGCTGCTAGAGCTGCACTGGCTTTTGTAGATCCAAGCAAACTACCTCCTTATGACACTCTTCAAGGCTTTGCACTGTATAAGAACTTACCAACTTGGGTGCATGGCTGCACGAGTATGATTACATACCAAGTGGTATAAATGCAACACTTTTTTTTATTGTTGTTCTTAGAAGGGTATAAGTAGCAGTATCTTGAACTAATTACAGCTGATGTAAAGCACATTTAAGGAAACCCATTAGCAGAGAATTAGAACTAGAGCAGATTAGCTATTCTTTAATGGCCTTGACTGTAGATCTTTTGATGCCTTGGTAGCTTTTCTAACACTCATTGCTCATCTGTCTTGACTAAATGACTGAGAAGCTTCTTTCAAGTCACAGTCTGGTTATAATGTGAAAAAGATCACCGTTTTCAGCTGAAAAAATGATTATCTGGAAAGGTAAACTCTACAGAGTTCTGTACTGTATTTGTTGTTGAGATTTAAAGCATTTTGCTGCTCAGTGTGTCTGTATAATAGAATGAGCAATCCCTAATATGCTTCCTTGGAGTTATTAATTATTTACTTTCTTGAAATACAGATCACAGACTATTTTACATGACCTCCCTTCTTATAGACTTCCTTGTCTCTCTCTTTATTTTTGTGTGCTTTGCAAATGCCTGTAAATTCATTTTCACTGAAAGGGGAAATAAGTAATTTAGATGATTGCAGTTGTTTCATAATTAATTAATTTCAATTTAAAACAATCAAGTAGTGCCCATCCATTGTTCTGTGTGCTTTTCTGAGGCATTAAGATTCACAATATCAAAATAAGTTCCAGATGGAAGTGCATACTTTATAATCAGAGAAAAAATTTGTGGTTTTGTCAGAAACCTGAAGAGTCCTGCTAAGATCAAAATAGAAAGTATTATGCTTAAGCCCATTTTTCAAGTTTTGAGTCATTGCTTAAAAGTACCAATTTGAAACATTTATAGGGTACTAACTTATAAACAGAACTATAGAGTGAGAGAAACAGTGATGTAGGACTATTTATTAATTTGTTTCCTCAAATACTCCGCCATCTCTTAAAATGTAACAAGGCTTAGCACACTTTCCCATTTTTGGCACTATTCTGTGATATAAAGAAATATTTGCAGTAATAAATCATCTCTTTGCTAATAATCAATAAATAATGCATTTGCCTGATAAAAAAGTGTTGGTAAAATGAAATAAAAATATTGAGCAGAAGGAAAATGGTTGAAATGGTGCACTGAGAAAGTCCATATGTTCCTATACTTTAATAAATACTAGGGTTAGCAGAAGAACTTTTAATGTGGCAGTTTGCAATAAGAATAAAAAGTCTTTTTTGACCATGAAAGATTCTTATGTAAGAGTTTTACATTATGTAAATGTTAGTTTTATTGGCAATAGCCCATTATAGAGGAACACTTTATATTCAGAAAAGCATTTGCAAATAATGGGATAGATGCAGCAGTCTCCAGTCCTGACTTGGGCAACTTTCTCTTTGAAGTCAGTGGAAGTTTTGCCTGAATAAAAGTGGAAGGAATTAGCCCATTCATTATTATCTGAATTACATCAAGAGCTGACTGCTAAACAATAAAATCATGATTCATAACATAACGGCTTCACTTAATTCTTTTGTAGTCTTAATATATCTCATTATATGGTACTTCTGTTCTTTCCTCTCTGTGCAGTATTCAAATTAATAACAACCACCTTTACATAACTGATGGTTCAACATGTTTTGCTGTCTTAGCAAGATCAAAGGATTTCATATACCCTTTTTGGATAGATATCAAGAATGGGGTGATCAATCTCTTCTGTAACCATTAAGAACAGTGTAAATATCTCAGGGTACCCAATTAGACACAAGTGGTTTGCCAGATGCTGAGAGCATCACCAGTTCTCAGGAGATTCCCAAATATGTGGGACAGTCCAGAATTTATTAGGGATTAGTGGTGGTTTGAGTTGTCACTCCACTGATTTGTGGTCATTCAGCTGTGCCCTGCCATAAGCAGCCTGCATGATATGTGGAGAGAAGGTTTAAGTGACAGATTCTTTGTCTTCCCCCCCCATCCCCCCTGGCACCTTTGGGTGGGAAGGAGGTAGGGATGGATGGACACTGGTGCTCCAGTTCCTCGCCTGTGACCAGGGAGGAATGTGGGACATAGTGACTGAGATAGCAAAATTAGAAGAGCATAAGAGAAGCAGACTGAAGAGAACAGCCCAAGAAAAGGGACCCTCAAAAGGCTTTATTACGAAGCTGGAGTTAACCCCTCACCGGGAAGCCATCTGCAGCCTTCGGGCTTTAAGAATTCTTTTTGTCTAGAGATGTAATTGAAACAAGATGTGTAACAGCTGCAAGATGTCAGGTTTGTCAAAGTAACTAGAAAAATTAGTTCTAGGACACACACACACACAGAGCAAAGTAATGTATAGCTGAAAAAAAAAGAAAAGGAATAAATTGTTATATGGGTTAAAAGGAGGAAGAAAAATAGTCAATTAATGAAAGTTGCAGTTAATTCTGGAGCATTGATGCTTTGAAAATAAATTACAATGAAGATTTCCCAGAAGAGTCAACATCCTAACTCTTTACCCCAATAGAAATAATAATGAAACTCCTCATGTTCCCATCATAACCGTATTTCATTGATGGGTTGGAATGGCTAGTGCTCTGCACTGACTCCGGAATAGAGTGACAGCTGTGTTATTTTACCCTACTGCCTGTTGCTGTTGTTATTCAGGTGCATTACCGTTGCACTTTGCATCTACATAAGCATCCAGATTTGCTGTACTAAGAGATGTGGAGACTTGGGACAAACAGCCAGTTGCAGGACCAAAAACTTCGCAGACAGTGACAGGCAAAGGAAAATTATGGATAAAGGCAAAACTGGTCAGCAAAAAAAGACTAGAGTATTTTAATAATCCTAATAGGCAGTGGTTACAGCAAACCATGACACTGACAGCAAGCCTGACACTGCTTCCAAGTGCGAGTGTAAGCATGATGGGAAAGCCGAGAACTTTTTTTTTAAGAACCTCAGAAGGAACAATGAAGTGATTTTGAGCGTGTTTGTGAGGACTCCTCCCAAGTATGAGTGACAGCAGAGGAATACCCTGAAGGGGTTAGCTGGAAACTTGGAGAGTGAATTGCCTTAATGGGTCAAGAGAAGACTGGCGTCAGCCTTTTTGTAATAACTTCTGGTACTGATGTTTCATAATGATGAGGATAGGCCACAAATGTCCTTCATGCTGAGGAAAGTGGGAACCAGTAAAGAACTGTGAAGAAAAGGGCCTCATCGTCAAAGCACCCTGCCTGGGATATGCTGCTTGCTGCAGCATCTCAGCTGGAGCTGGCTCTCATCTGTGAAATCCGGTTGTGCAAACTGAGGAATATATAGCAGCAGAAAAATGCCCTTAGCCAAAGAATTCAGTAGATGGGTAAGGTAAGTCTCAGTAACACATGCTGATAACTATTGGGTATTCTTTAAGGTACTCAGCACCTCATCAGACTACATGTGGCACCAATGGGAACTAATTAAATATACCTATTACAGTACTACTATGGAATACTACTCCAGTTCTGCTGCTGTGGATCAGAGTGGGTCTTGGAGTCCCCACCTGAATGCCAGTCAAATATACCTAATTCCCACTTTCAGAAATTACTTGGAAATGTGCCTCTCATTGAAAGTCTTAAAGAAAATGGAATTCTGATTTTTTGAACAAATACGTAACTCAGGTATTTTCCTTTGCTCAATGCACATTCACATGCAAAAACAGCTAATAAAATTTCAGTGTTGCTTATACTGTACTTTGGTTGGCAGCAGAAAAGTCATCTATTAAAGCTGAAGTCATCATAACATTAGGCGCTAATGTATCTGCTGGGTGGTAGAGAAGCAGGCTGGCTCTGTTGAAATGCTGCTAGTTCGCCCTCATCCGCTCACAGTTGTCTCTGGAGAACTGGAAAGTATAAACAAGTTTTCTAACAATACACGCTAAGAGTATGCTAAAGTAGCTGCATTTACTTTATCCCAGAAGTCTGTCTCTGTCTGCAGACAAGTACAGAACCAAAGTGAATCCAGAAGTTTGAATATGGTTCCCATATTTCCTCCTAGGAAGTCTCAGGAGAAAAGGTGATTGTGTGCGCTCACAGATGTCCTGTGTACATGCAGTAAATCCAACATTTTCTGAATATGCTGCTGCCCTTGCTGCACCTGGTAATAAACCCTGGCAATAAATCAGGTGATCTGCACATGCATAATAATTCTGATGCACCTGAATGCCGGCATACAGGATGGACATGCTGTGCACAAACTGGCAGTTTTCCAGGTCTTCTGGATGTCAGGCTTCCACCGTGACTGGCTTGCCTGGGAGTCCTGGCAAAACTGCTGACATTCTCTTTTCATATCAGCATTTCCAGGGCATATCGAGGGGGAGGGGGACATATGGGGTACTAAAACTTGAGCATCATTTTTTAGTGTGCCTGTACTCATTCAAGCAATGATACAACCCTGAAAGTATAAACAACCCAACACCTATAAAGGTGCTCTTTCTGTTAACTTAGGCATTTTTTGCAAATTATATCTCTATTTCTTCACTAGTTCAAATCTATTCTCCAGTTTCTTTACATGAAGATTTTGTGTGTGTCAGGTAAATGCTCTTACCACTTCAGGGCATCAGCATACTAAGTATGCTGCTGTCAGTGTCCATCAAAACATTTGATTTCGAAGGAGAGCTTTAGCTTAAGAGCTGTCAATGTGTGAGGACCTTCCTGAGGGCTGTGGAGGTCAGAATATCTCAAGCAAGGAGAGAGATTGGACCCTGGTAGTCCCATGCTGTGATTGCATTTTGTTCTGCCACCTCTGAGGATGGTCAGAAGTAGTGAACTCCAGGCTACAGCAGAGGTACTAAAATGGGCCAAGGGTTGCTCCCTGCCCTATAGGCCAACTGACTTGGCACCAAATATCTTCCTGTGCTGGAAAATCATGGAATTATAGAATCATAGAAAGGTTTGGGTTGGAATTGACCATAAAGATCATTTAGTTCCAACACACCAGAGCAAGGATATTATTCATTAGATCAGGTCTCAGGGCCCCATCCAATGTGGCCTTGAACACTTGCAGGGATGGGGCATCCACAGCTTCTCTGGGCAACCTGCTCCAGTGCTTCACAACCCTTTGATTAAAGAATTTCTTCCTAGCGTCTAATCCAAACCTGCCTTCTTTCAGTTTAAAACCATTGCCCCTTGTCCTGTCACTGTCTGCCCATATGAAAAGTCCCTCTCCTTCCTTTTTATAAGCTCCTTGAAGGTACTGGAAGGCCTCAATGAGGTCTCCCTGGAGCCTTCTCTTCTCCAACAACCCCAACTCTCTCAGCCTGTTTTCATAGGAGAGGTGCTCCAACCCTCTGATTATCTTCATGGCTTTCCTCTGGGCCCTCTCTTAAGAGGTCCACATCTTTCCTGTGTTGAGAACTCCAGAGTGGATGCAGTGCTCCAGGTGGGGTCTCATGAGGGCAGAGTAGAGGCGGAGTATCACTTCCCTTGACCTGCTGGCCGCTCCTCTTTTGATGCAGCGCAGGATGTGTTTGGGCCTTCTGGGCTGTGGGCACACACTGTTGACTCATGTCTGACTTTTCATCCACCAGAACCCCCAAGTCCTTGCCCGCAGGGCTGCTCTCAATGACTTCTTCTCCCACTCTGTACTCATATCTGGGATTGCCCTGACCCAGATGCAGCACCTTGCATGTGGACTTGTTGAACTTCGTGAGGTTCTCATGGGCCCACTTCTCAAGCTTTTCCAGGCCCCTCTTCATGGCATCCCATCTTTCTGTTGTGTCAACTGCACTGCTCAGCTTGTGTCATGTGCAAATTTGCTGAGGGTGCACTCAATCTTACTTGACAGTGTCTTTGATGAAGATACTGAAGAGCATGGGTCCCAAGGCAGAGCCCTGAGGGACACCACTTACCCACCTGCACATGGAGCCATTGACCGTAAGTCTCTGGCTATGTACATCCAGCCAATTCCTTATCCACTGAATAGTCCATCCATGAAATCCATATCTCTCCAATTTGGAGATAAGGATGTTATGTGGGACCATATTGAAGGCTTTAAAGAAGTCTAGATAGATGACATCTCTCGGTCTTTCCATGTTGACCATTGCTGTAACTCCCTCATAGAAGGCCACCAGATTGGTCAGGTGTGGTTTGCCCTTAATAAACGATGTCAACTAAGTTTTACATTAGTAAGGTAAAACAAGGTAGCCATATGCAACTTTTGTATTATAAATGCTTCCTTGCCACTTGGTTATTGGAAACACCAAGCATGTACACAAGGGTTTGATTTTATTTTGGTCCAAGTGGAAGCAGGAACGAACCTCATTGAGAAATGGAGGAAGAGAATCACAACAGTGACCGGAGTGGTGCTTCTTTATCGCCACCTCTGTATTCATTTGAGAGGGAAAGGACCTCAGTGCTGTAAGAGTAGGTGACATTTTGTAAAAATGAAAACATCTCCTCCTTTACTTTCTTTGAGCCGCCTTTGCCATCATGATATGGGCTGTGCAGAAATGAAGCAGGGGACTTTACTGGACTGTAGATGAACTGCACTTGTGTTTAAATAAGGACTGTATTCAGAGCAAAGATGCTAGCTTGATTTAGATAAACCAGAAAGCCTGTCAAATGCTACTAGATACTATTGAGTTACAGTCTTGTGTCTCCTTAGGACTTTCTCACAGTGGTTTTCTGTGCCAATTAAGGACACTGCCTTTAAGCTAATTAGCAATTCTGAGAAAGTTGGAGGGAATTCATGTTTTTCTTCATCTGGGCGACATGCTTATCAAGTCAGCTACCTACAGTCTGATACAGCAGGCTGCCAAAAGACTTGTCACAATTTATGAAAAGAGTTTGTGGTGGAGAGAGAAAGTATAATGAAAACCACATCCACCAATTAAACACCTACATTTCCTTTTAGAGTCCAAACAATGGGCATCTTTCCTTTTGCAAAAGAGATTTCTCAAATCAAAGCAACTCATAGAAGAAATATAAATTAGGAAGGAAGTTGTGAGTAAATCTTTAATGAGTCTCTGGCACAATGACATAGTAAGGCGTGACACATTCATGAATATGATATAGCAGAGATTTAGGTTTCAGCAATCAAGCAAAAGTAATGCAATCAAATGTGGGACATGTTCAGGTAAAGGTTTTGGTACCTGTAGTATCAGTCTTTTCCTGATAGGAAAAGAGTACACGTCATGCTTTTCTTAGTCTGTGATGCATAGTTTTAACACTCAAAAAGTAGTATCAGTTATATTTTTACTCAAGTGAACGGAAACTGACCTTCTCATAATGATAAGAAGAGGATCTTTGAAAATGACTGTGGACTTGTTAAGCAGAGGATGAAGTAGAGCCTAGATATGACATGTTCAGTGGCATTGCAGGTAGAGGGGTAGCAACAGGAGCTTGGAGAGCTATTTCCTCTGAAGAAAATCTCTGCTATAAAAAAAATCATTACAAGGACACAGAAGAACAGAGCAGAGAAAGGGTGTCAAAATTAATTTGCATAATTTTACTGACAACACATCATACAGTTCATATGGACTGGATGCATTGAAAGGCATTACAAAAACACAGTGGGTAATGATAAAAACAAATTATATTATTATTATTATCATCAGTGGGCTTGTATTTACCTCAAGTAATGGTCTGTGATACTTGGCACCAGTTGCTCTGAACATTGTGTCAGTGGGTCTGTAAGCAGTTCAGCTGTGTTCACAGAGAAAAACATCTGAGTTGATCAGCTTTGTCCATAGTTGTGTTTTTTCAGACGGAAAGAGTAACTATTTTGGGCTCAGTGTCATGTGAGTACAGCTATGCTGCTTCTAAACCAGAGCCTATAGGGCTGCATGGTGCTATATGTGAAAGTCCTGCTCTGGTTTCTGTTAACTTAGGGATCTCTGCCTGCCTGGGCTGTGTACCTATGCCCAAAGTTTCCCAGAGGATGTAAGCTGCATGAACCCCTTTTTTGTGGGCATGGGCACCTGACAGGCTTAAAAGGAGAGAGGTGAGCCAGGCTTATTTGTGTGACTCTGTTTCCTAAGGAGGATAGAAAGTCAGTAGGTTGCACATTGTACAGTACTTCATACAGTGATGCGTCTTAACCTGAAATCTGTAATTTAAGGTGTGTGATTACTGGGAAATTCAATCAGTTTAGGCAAGAGACATTGCATATGGGGAGTACAAACTAAGGGAGCACAGAAGAATCTTAGGTCTTCAGTAAAAAAAAAGCAAGCAGTTCTGGAAGATCAAAGTACAGCAAGAAATCCATAAAGTAGGCTTGTTAGCAGGCTGGAGACATACCTAGGTTGGAAGCTGAATGCAGTGCTAGCATACTAGTGGCCTATCTCTCTGAACCACTAAAATTCACTTTCATTATATGTGTCATTTAATATGCTTAGCAATTGACACATCAACCAGAAATTCCTCTGTTATTTGGAGGCTGGATTTTGATTTTGTTCATTGAACCAAGCAGTGCAAGTTTATGCCAGGAGATTAGTTTAGCTAGTGGTGTGCCACCAAAGCAGATCCTTACTTCAGTTTTACCTATTTACAGAAGGTTCAACATAGTGGTTTATGTGCATATGTAGGGAAAATTAACATAGCAAACCACATGATCCAGAAACCCCACATGACCCAAACAGGCACCCAAGATGATGATGTTCTCTGGCAGAAGCACATTTAGACTTAGATCCAGCTTTGCTACTACATGTGTCTACAAGCAGTTTGGGGATTAGCAGACTCATTAGCCTAATACATAAGAGTCTGGAGAAGTCCAAGATATGCTATGGCCACACGCTGTCTGTGCTGCTTGCATGTCACACTTTATATAGCTTTGGGATACTACCCAGGGAAGTCAGGACTCCCCTTTTCCAGCTGAATGTTTCAACCACTTTAGTCTTGGTCCCATGATCTCTCCATTCCCAGATTCATACTGGGTGGGTCAAGCTTCAGGGAGGGTGGTGAAGGAGGCTACAGAAGTAGCCTTTGACCTAAAGTCGAGCATGTTCCTTCAGACTGAATCTATGGATGTGAACCCCATGCTGGGGAGATACTTGGATCTAGGCTTCCCATTTTTTATGCTGGTGTTTTAACCGTTGGAATGTTGGCAAAACAGTGTGCTTGGCTGCGTCCTTTGGTTTTCTTCTCAAAGAGAGGTGTGCCTCTCTTGCCTGACCTAAAAGCCCGAGAGGCCACATGGGTAGCACTCATGCTGTGAGTCCTGCTTTCACAGTGAAGTCTAATCACAGCAAAAACAGTAAGTTCTCTCTGACGTTTTCCTTTGACCAGTGTAAGGTTTAGCTCCCAATGTAGCCTCTGGGTGTTGAGAAGCTGTCTGTTTTGGTGCCAGCTTCTCCCCAGTTTCCCTAGGGAAGCTTTGCAGCACAGTGACATTCTTTTTGGGAGCTGGGTACCTAACTCTGCACTCAGCTGTGCAGCTCATCCCTGTACCCAAGTCTTTTAGAAGAAAGTTTAGATCTTAATGTCATTGCATTTATTAAGTTTATTGTTATCCCACCAGATTAACTGAAGCCAGCTGCTTCTCTCTAGCAAGGGCTGGTAAATGTTATTTCAGAGGAGACAGGAACATTTGTCCTATCTTTTAGTTTTTCAGTGAAAGCATGTTTGCCTGGAAAATATACCCAGTTTTTTTTGTTAATGCCAAGATGGTCTAAAAAGACAGAAGATAACTCTCATCTAATCCAATCTATTTAGAGTATTTCTGGAGAGCCCATTACTGGTGTCTGAGTGACAAATGGAGGTCTGGATTGCACCTGCCAGGTATGTGCCTGGAGAAGAGGCATGTGCAGTACATAAGGGTAAAGGCATGCATGTCCTCATGCTCTCATGCAGGAACTATCCGCTATCCAGCATTTTCTGGTGAGACCTATAATAATTCCCAATAGACAGCAGGTCAGATTTCTGAAAGAATATCAGTAACTATGGGCTTGCCTATATGTGACCAAGCAAAATACATGAGTATGTAAACTGAGTAGCCTGCTGTAGAGTCTGCAGGGTGCTGGCACTGATATGTGGAAAATTACACACATATGTGCAGTTATTTAACTGAATTTGCTTGTACAGATTTAAAATACAGCTAATGTAGTGCCTGTACTGGGCATTTATTCTAGGAGTGAAAAGTACCACTGTAAGGTAGAGCAGTCAAAATTAACAGCTTCTATCCAAATTTTGAAGATAGCCTATATCCGTAATTGGCAGCTTCTCTGATACTCCTCAACCTGGTGCAGGCACAAGCATGGTGCACAGATTTTGGCATTAGCAGATAATTTCTTTCCAGAAGAAAGATGGGACAAATAAGCATCCTGTTCTGTTCCTGTCAGCAGGAACATTTCTGTCTGTTCCTCCTGCAGATGCTCATTCCTTAGGGCCACTCACACCAAACAACACCAAGCAAACAGTACAGGATTTCACAACTAAGGCTTCATCTGTGCCTTTGCAGCCACTTCTGGGCTATCCCAGTGAAGTCTCTGTCTGGTCCAGCATGCTACTTCCTCTCTCTTTTACATGAGCTTCATTGACCATGAGGGACTAGGACCAAGTCTAGGACTAGGTTGTGCTGGTCAAGTACGGCCATAGGGGAAAGGAGGATACGGTGTACAGGAATGTGACAGTGGGAAATGAGGGTTGCTTGAGGCCAGGCCACCTCATAACTGGCTCTGAGGGACTGGCAACCTGCCCTCCTTCAGGGAGATGCTGACAGCTCCTCAGAGCAATTGAGCTCAGCTCCTTTCCTGCTGCCCCTGACCATGCAGGAATGGCGTGGTTACAGAAAGAGGTTTATTCAGGGGAATGAGAAAATAAAAAAGGCTCCCCCTACCCTTCATTTTGCTGTCAAGCATCACTCGTCTGACAACCAGAGAAAATGGGGGAGTGAAGGGGACTTCAGATTTCACACCTCATCTCTGTTCTGCTCAGTCTCAAGAGGGGGAAGAGAGGATGACTGCCTGCAGAAGGTTAGTTGCCCCTCGTCCCTCAGCTATTTGTTTCCAGCAAAACCAAGAATTTCGTGAGGATGACAGGAGCTCAATGGAGAATCTTGCCCATTGCTGCTGTGCTGCAGTGGGCCCCTTGCCTCCCACCCACAATATTCAGTATTTTCTCATCAGTGAGAAGTAGGTAGGGAGCTGGGCAGCAGCAGAGCTTTGTGCTGTCAGAGGACTTCTTAGCAATCTTTTTTTGCTGGTTGTGTCTGGTCTCTCTGAGTGCAAAGAAAAATAGGGAATCTGCCTGTTAGCATGTGTCCTACCTAGACCCCAGCCTGCATTCAGGGACGTGGGTTATTTCTGGAACCGGGTACACTGCAACATGTATACATTAGCAAAATCAAGTCCTTATGCTGTTCAGGAAAATTTGGCTCTGAAATGAATAGCTAAAAAAGCTATCTGTCTGAGCTGCTTAGAATACTGTACAGCTTTTGCCAGCTGAATAAAACCAATAGCATTTTTATGAACAGAAAGCTTTTGACAACAGTCTTTGAATTATGCGTGGCAAGAACTGTTCTCTTCATTTTTAACTTCTAACCCATGACGTATAGTGTAGTCCTCATTTGAGGATAAGAGGTTAGTATCTTATTGAGTTGGCTTTAAATTGCATTTCATTGTATTAAAGAGCATCTGCTTTGGTTTGGTTTGGGTTTTTTTTTGTACAGAGCAAGGTATACTGTAATGTAGGAAGTATTTGAGTTTCATGTAGCTGTAAGGCTAGACTTTGGAAAAAGTCAGCCTCAAAGCTAAGATGGTATTTAGTAAAAACATCCCAGAAAATTATGATTTAACAATTATCTTATTGGTAGTTTGATTTTAATGTAGTTTTGCTGATAGCTACCTTTGTGCTTAAGGATTGTAAATTAATTAGACATACTGCTTCATCTACTCAGGAGGCAGGAGAAGAACTGAGCTAATAGCTATGGGAGTGCTGTACCAATTTGAGATTGAGGCTAAAATGATATGATGGAGGGAGAGGTTAGTCCTCTCCCAAGGTTGTCACTCCTGGTCACATTTTAATGTGAATTTATTGGACTGAAAGAGGTTAAAGAGGTAATTCTGCACAAGAAGAGAGAAATTTCTAACATAAAATGGAACTCATCAATAGTCCTGGTGTCTGTGGGGAGTTGTCAGATTCCATAATATTAACCATGTAATTAACAGGATATATAAAGTGATGTGCTTTAAAATAATTTGTATTTCAGATGCCTTTCAATGTGCTAATAATACCTCTCTTTTTTCCTCCAGTTTCTTGGAATCACTGTATTCCTTTTGTTTCCTCTTGTCTGTATAAAAACCGTTTGCATCTATCAGAGAGTTCTAACTAGTGCTCGTTCCCAAGGGTGACTTAATGGACAAAGTATGGATAAATCCACATGACACATCCACTTTACAGTATGGCACAGCTGGCATTCTCTGCTCAAGTTCAGCTCACAAATAAACTTGTAGGGAAACTGCATCGATGCAGAGTGCAGGGCAGTGCATATTGCCTCACTCTGTCCTGGAAATGACCTCTCATACAGGTGGTGGTGACGCACCAACTTTTGCATCTCCCTTTTAGACAAGTCGGGGTGCTGGGGGTCATTTGCAGAGTACTTTGCAAGAGGATGAATGCTCGTTGGTGGTGGTTTTGTTGCTCTTCAAACCCTCATTTTTCTGTCTTTAATGATTGAGCTTTGAATACTTGTAGGGTCTGACTGACAGTTGCTAGAACTCAGTTATTATTATTATTAGTCATCTAGATAGGATGTTCTCTGAACAGTGGAATTACCAAAACTACACCATACTTGTAACCTAGGAGCCCCACTGCATAAACTGTTTAACAGAGATGGCATCTTCCCTCATGGTCCTCTTCGGTGACCCAGATCTGGGACAGTTTCAGAGCTGTGCTTGAACTCAACAGGGCTTGTGTGCTGATGGACAGCTGGCTGCCATCAGCTGGCATGGATAAGGACCAAGTTATTAGCACGGTGTAAACAGCTGCTCATTTTTAGCAGGACTTTTTTGAAACTTCTGTCAGATTTGGTTGAAACCGATTAGCAAGTTCAAAGTAACAGCCATGAAGAGAGAGTAGATGACAAGGAGACACCACAGTCTGACACTTTGCTTCCAGAGGAAGCCCTGCTGACCATGCAGTATATATCAACCTGTGAAACAAACGTGGGTTAACAAGAAATTGAAAAAAAAGAGATATGTATTTCTTGTTTCAAAACTGTATTTAATTGATAGACGGGGAAAAAAAAGTACAATTGAATATCTGATGTAGAGCCCCAAACACATGCTTGCAAGAAATTTCCTGCTGGAGTAAATGAGTCTTTCAGAAGAGGTGAGGGGAGTGGCAGCTGGAGTCCGTGAAGGGCAGTTGCTGTGCCTGCGCTGGACCTGGTGCAGCATCTTGCACCAGAAGAATCCTGATACCTCGTATTTACAGCTAAAATGATAAAAAACTACAAAAAGTTGAAAGGAAAAGGAAGGTGGAGCCTGGACCTCAGTCTGAGGTAGGCCACCTTTCCCAACACATATTCAGCAGCATGATGAGAGCCAAGCCGAAGTCTATATCTACAAACCCTGCATATCTAAATGTAACATCCTGGGTTTACAGGCTGACTTGGTTGCTGGATAGTCTAATGATTACCTTTTGCTGTGACTGAAGATGAAAATTCTTGGTCTAGTTGCAGGACATGGGGCTAAACCTAGACCCAAGTATGAACATATGTGTCTGCACAGGATAGCTGAATGGTCTCAGGCTGGTTTTCCCTGCTATATATAAGCAGCATATGGGAATAAATTCCATTTCCATTATCATACTAGAAACATTTTTCTCTTATATCTGTAATACTTATAACTGATCAACATAATGTAATGTCATTCTAGGCATATTCTAGTAACTGCATGTATTTCTATCAAATATTGTCAAAGAGCAATATTTTGTAGTAATATTTACAGCTTATCAGAAATTGAAGCATTTTCTTCTCCTATGCCCTGACCATACTATTGTGAAAATTCACTTATACAACCACTTCCAGCAAGTGAACAATAAAATATTTCCAGTCACCCTACAAGTCTATTTTATAGTAATTTAAAACTGCCCGTTACAACCAATAACTTTGGTGCTGGAAACCAGTACAGCAGTTATAAAGTCCTGGCGTATAACTTCTTATGGAAAGCAGTGGTTTTATCACAGCCATGAACACGCAAGTGACCTGAGGCATAAAATTACTGCTCAAAAAAAAAAGATCTTATCTCTGGAAAATGCTCAGATATCTACTTACGACAATTACAACAATGATAATTTCACATCTGTTAGGCAGACAGTTTTAATCTGTAAAAGGTTAAGTATTTGACAGTTACTTGTTCTTACATACAGATTAGCTGCTTGAAGGTTTAACCTTTAGATGTTCTTAAGCAACTACTGTTTAAAATTTATTGTGTAAAACCACCCAAATAAAAATGGTCTCATCACTTGGAACTCAGGAATATGGAAGATTCAGGATGTTTTCCCCTCCCTTCTTACCAAATTGCTCAGCTGGCTTTGCTTCTTGCTTTGTGCCTGAAAATATTTACAAGCAATGCTGCTTTATTCAACAGACACTGGTTCATAATTAGAGGATAAAAGGAGGATTCTGTGATTAAAAGTGTGGAATCAGTTATTTTGACTCAGTAAAGGAATCTGGTGAAGAACATGATTATTCCTGCACATTGAATTGTCCTGAAAAGCTGAGTAGGGGAAGAAGGAAAGAGAGGATGAATCTTCACATGGCCTTTGCACTTCCCTGGGAGTGGAGTCAGGGGAATTATTTATGTAGTAGCAGACAGATCTCCAGATTTCTGTAGACTTTTATTAATATTTCCTAAGTATCATAAAACATGGGTTTTTAAACCTCTCGCATGGAGATGAATTAAATTTAAAATTATCATATGGAACTCAGATTTTCTTTTCATTTACGCAGCTACAGTGTGTCAGTGGGAAGGGCATTCTCATTTACAGAAGCAAAGCTGCCCAGTCCTCACTTTTTCCTTGAATAGTTATATCAGACTATCTCTGTTTTCCTTTCATGCTTCTCACAGTCGTAAACTTCTTGTTTTCATCAGAATTTGGATCCCTATGGACATTGCAGGGACAGTTTTTATGGAAAAGAACTACCTTGCCAAACAAGGTTTGCAACATTGGGCATAAATATATAATCATATCAGTCACATAGATGCTCTCTATCTGTGATTTTGGGGGGGTATGGAAGGAGGAGACTAGGCCTTCTTGTGGAGAGTGCATCACTTTCCTTTTTTTCCCCACATGATGTGGCGTTGTCTCGGAGTGCAGGGAAGGTGCGTTACCTCTGCGGTTGGTGTGTGCAAAACTCACACTTCCTGCAGGGAGGGCAGTTACTGTATGTGTTGGGTGTCCCATATATGAAGCCGTTACGGTGGATACACAGCTCATGGAGTGGAAGGAAGCCCCAACACACACACTGGGCAGCAGCTGTGTTGCTCTACAGACCTGCTCCTCTCCTCTCGTCCTACTAACTCTCTCCTGTAGACCTTATTTTGGTTATCAGCACTTGTGGAGACTGGTCCTTGCCTGTGGAAAACCGCCCAAGGAAGTGAGGAAGGTTTTTTTTATTTTTGCAGTGGCATTAACTATTGTGTTTTTATGCCCCACTTACCTTGCATCATTGTAAATGTGACTGCAGTAGGTCTGCCAGCCCCGTAATACTGTAGACCATTTCAAACCCATTAAAGTCTAATGGATATCTAGTGACTTCAAGTGTGCTGTGTGCCAATTAGAATATTTAAACTGTGCAATAAAAAGGAGCTAATAAAATCACCTTAGAAGTTGAAAATATGATTGAAGGTAATGTACTGTTTTTTCTTCAGATGTTTGAACAATAAGATTGTTTTTAAAACAAAATTGATCTATCATTTTTTAAAGGCCAAGGAACATGCAGAAATATGTCTTCTTTCCCTATTTTCTTAATATATTTTGCTGTATATTTAACAACCTAGAGTTTTTTCCCCTCACATTATAATGAACTCTTTCAAAACTGATAGCTGGTGGATTCATGTGCTTAAGCATAGGTTTTATTCCATATATAGAGCAAGAACTTCACTGAAGATACAGAATGCCACTGGCATGAATATTTAATAGTTGCACTTTTAAAATTTTTCATCCTTCTTTCTCTCTCTGGGATTACCAAACCCATCTGTTTGGCCTCTAAATCTGTATACAGGTATCTAAATTAAAAAAAAATTGCACCTCTTAGGTGCAATTTCTGAATTTTATGATGAAAGTGGAGAATGCTCACCTTATTTGTGAACTGCAAAGTAAATAGAACAGTTGATTTTTTTTTTCTTTTGGGTCTCTGGTGACATGCAGTATATTATATTTCAGTTCAGTGTAAGAGATGCACTTCGTGGGAAGCTCCAGGCCAGACACAGTGCTGTAAATTCGTAGAGCTCCATTGACTTCCAAGGAATTAGGAAGTTGGCTGATGGTTAGTTATGACTGTGGCCTACATCTTCATCAGAAATTATGAAATTCATATATTAGCTGTAGTTGTCATGTGTGGAAGCTATTATTTAGGTTAATCGAATTAATTAAAATAAATATTTATGTTTAAAGCAAAACAGTTTATGTTCTAATAAGATAACAGACACATTTTACACATCCTTTTCTTTGCTGGATTTTCTTCCCTACAGATAATGATCTTTCAATCTCTGTTCCATAAATATGCATGTCATGTTCAGGTTTCTATTTAATGCATGTGTGAGTAAGTACTGCTGAATTTGATTAACTTCATTAATGATAAATAATGAAGAATGCTATTTTAACTATTTTAGGACAAACACCTGGATAATGTTACTTGCTTGAGTAACCTTCTTCATCCTAATGGGATTGCACACAAGGGTAAAGTTACTCAGATATGTATGTATAGGTTCAATCTTTTATTATGTAGCAACCTTTAGAGCTTTTACTATCTGGCAAGCAATCATTTATATCCTTTTTAAAAAATATTTATGGCTTCCTTGACTAATTGCTTCTTACATGACTTAGAGCCTTTTGCATTGGTATCATTTGTTAAAATATATCCAGAAGCAGGCAGAGCAGAATCATTTTTCAACTTTTTAGTGTCATTTTTATAGACAAATAACACTTGTAAATGATGGATAATAGCCAGCAGAATGCTGTGTTGTATAAAATGAGCATGAATTATATTTGCTGGGAGATAGAAGGTTAACTTGGCTATGAACTAATTGAGGAGCCTCATGGTAAATGCAAAGTGGTGTGTGCACATTATGAACAAGACTTGAACTAGCTAAAAGGAGGATTTAGGTTAATTCAGTATTTAATTTATTTTTTTGCACACTACCTAGTGTTTTCTTTAGAAAATAAACCTCAAAAGCCCTATTGAATCCTAATGAGCTTGTGGAAAGTCCAGAAGGAGAGACAGAGGCAGCATGTTTAGTAAGATGGGATATTAATGTGTCAGAGTCTTGGGGATGGATCTTGTGCTCCTTCAAGTCCAGTGCAGGCTTGGTCACTTCCATTTGCAGTTTTGACTGGAGCATTTGTTTCTTGTCTCGTAAAATACTGCTTACTTGGCCAGTATTTGAAAAAATCATTACATTTTTTTGTGTTCTGCAGTTCATAGTTTACACTTGTGCTGTATTTTATGGCAGAAATCAAAATAACTGCCTTTTCTTTACCCAGAAATATATGCAGTTGCATATTACAAATGTATGCAACTGAATAATTTTTAAAGGAGAGTACTTGACAGATGCCAGTTAGCATCAAGGGATACAAATGCTCAGTGCCAAGCGATGGCAGGATATACAAATCAATCTGGTACCAATTTTTTTTCTGCATAAACAGCACAGGACTGTGACCTAAATGGACCCTATGCACAGGAGGAATTCCAGTGATTTAAATGGAATTTTTCAGGTATTTTAAATGTGTGCTTATGTGCTCACAAAATGGGGGCTACATGATGTAAAATCAGAGTTTGAGATTTCAGGTTCTGTAGAGAGCTGTATAAATGTTCTTTCACTCACTGTAAAATTCCAGATAATAGGATTACTTACAGAGGCTGGATCCAATTTGTCAGTGCTGCCTTACACTTTGGGGGACATTGCTGCAGAGCAGATGTAGTCAACCTTTGGTCTGTCCCCTGATTAGATACTCTTCATCTCCTTGGGGTTTTTTGCACCTTGTAACTTGCAGGCTGTTTGCCTACCTCATTGAATTGGCTTCTTTGGGTATGAGAATTGAGAAAGCTGTAGACCATCTAAACAGTTACGGTGGTCTACAGCTGGTGTCTGTCTCAGGGGTAGTCAGCATCTCCTCCCTGATACGATCAAACCTGCCTCCAGCATAGCCCAAACAAAAGCATTGTTCTTGCTTGTCAGCTGTGTGCCAGCTCCTATAATGGGCTGAGCTTTCTTGCACTGGGACACAGGTAGGGACCACAATGGCACAGGTTCAGCCCATCGTGTGATCAGGGTCAGCCGTGTGCCTACTCTGCGTGGTGGGAGAGAAGCCACGCAGAGTCCTCCTGTGCCCACCCTGGCTGCAGGGCAGGCACCACTTCTGTAAACTCAGTCATTACAAGCCTTTCTTTAAGGGCTCCAAGTGCTCTCTGAAGCTCAGCTCACAGTGGGAGTTTGGGATGACCTTTTTAATGCATGTTCCCAGAGATTTTTCCAGTACTTTAGTAGGGCTAGTTTGCCCTTGTGGGTCATTGTAAATACTTAACATTGTATTTACTCATCCTGTCTTTAATTTTTGCAATGGTTTCAATTTAACTTTTAAATAAATATTTAGGGTGGGGATAGAAATTAAAGAGTTGAGCTCTTGCCAGCATCCCTTTTTTTGTCCTTTTTCAAAGGCACTCATGAGACTCGGATGTAAAACTCTGGATAATATCCTTCCAGTTATGGCATCTGGCTTCTTGGCAGCCTTTTTAAGAAGTTGGCAGGCTTGGTGTTGCCTTTAAATCCAAAACTAGCTCTCTTGTAATTTTTTTAAGATGCTTTTTCCTTCTGCTCAACATTTTTTGCTTGCTTCACCTTTTGGTTCAGATGAATTCTTGCTTTATTAATCATTTGAGTCTACCGTGCTTGCCCAGTTTTCCATAGTAGCCAGAACCTTGTGGTAAAAGGAGGTTTGCTAATGGTTTTAAGATGCGTACATATATCTGTTTTAAAGTGACCTCCATCTGTGTGCAAGAATCTGGTTTGGTTTTGTTTTGTTTTTTTCTTCTGAATAAATCAGGAATAAAAGTAATCTTAACTCCAATGAACTGAGTAGCCTGAATGTTACGTTTCAGTAGCTTCTTTATCACTATGGGTCTACGTTTTTAAAGTGTTAGCTCTTTGGAAGGTAATGTAATAGCTTTAGTGAAAAAAAATTTTGGGTAGGGAGTATTTGAATACAGCTACTTTTCAGATATTCCACTCCCCCCATTTTTCTTTTCCTTGCAATTTCTTTTGGTATTCAGGATCCTTGTGGACCCTGAGTATATCTTTCAGTCTATTGTAATTTCTATTGTAAGTTTCTGTATTTTTTTCCTCCATGTTGTACATAATGTGCAGATGTGTATGTGTGAATAGGTGTCTGAGTGTGAGCATGTGTATGAAGCAGCATTGCCTCAAGGTAGCTAGCAAGCCTGCAGAGGGGAATGTGGTTGTGCACACACAACACTGCAGTGTAGTTCCTGTGCATTGCAAATAATCAGGAAATTGGTTTCTTTGTTTTATTTTGTATTACCTTGCTGCTTCATGATTCTCCAAGCGAGTCTGGGGGAAGTGAATCCTCCATAGTACAGTTTTACCCCGGTATTGGGGAGAGAAGGGCATTAAGTCTGTGATACTTCCTTTCCTGCCTAGGGAGAAATATTCCCATGCTGAGGTCAGTACTAATTGAAGCCTTTTGCACGACAGCTGCAGGAGTGGGCACCAGGAAGGCTCCCCAGGCAGCAGCCTTGCCTTTTAGATGTTTTACCTTTCAGATCACAGGTATGGCTTAATGGAATTGTTGCTTATCCATCAAAATAGTGTTACTTTCTACTAGGAGTAATAAGGAACATATGACTTGTGTCATGTATTATCTGTCTGTTTGCACTGGTGGGTTTCCACTGGATGCAATATCTTTGGATCATCCCCTTATTCTTTTGGAAAAGACAGTCATGTCTCAATCTTTGTTTTAGGGACAAGAGGAGGAGGACAAGGAGCGTGTAAATGCAGTGGTCCATCCCCAGCTGGTTCCCAGCTGCACCAGCAAGGCAGAGTGCCCCCCTGGCTGGCTGGGCAGAGCTGAGGCTGGAGTGCTGCTTCATATTCAGTGAGCTTATTACCTGGTGGATGTGGGCTAAAAGTAATCAAAAATCTCTGATCTTGGCCAACATTGTGAGCATTGAAGAAAATGTTAGGCTTTTCTATGGGTTTTTTTGTGTCAAAATATGCTGTGGTGGAGCAAAAAGAATTAGACCAAGGTCAATATTTGGTCAGAAAAGCAGTATCACTGCTTTCAGTCAATTATTGCAGATAAGAAAACCCCTTTTGGGGGTTGGGGAAATCATATTGGACAAGCCCAAAAAGAGCCAGCCCATGGTTACAAGAAAGTAAAATATTAAAGGGTATCAGCGGGAAAATATTAGAGTGAATCAATGTATTCAGGCACTGGAATAAGCTCCCCAGAGAAGTGGTCACAGCATCAAGCCTGACAGAGTTCAAGAAGTATTTGGACAATACTCTTGGGCACATAATAACTCTTGGGGGTGGTCCTGCACAGGGCCAGGAGTTGGACTTTGTGGGTCCCTTCCAGCTCAGCATGTTCTGTGCTTCTGTGATTCTCCTATAAACCCAATTTTTTCTGAAGTTGGTTAATTTAGCAACTACAGACCCCTTTTTAAAAGGCACGTACTTGCTTTGCATGTATATATTCTACCACTTTAGAACTCAGATACATTACAACTGTATGTACCATACAACTAGGTGTATTTCTGACTTCAACAAAATAACACAATCAGCATAATTTCAGTTTTAATTGCTCATGCCTCTTCGCTGCTGTTGCAGAGAGAGTAGCCTAACTGTAGAAGCAGCAATAACATCCCATGGTCAGCTTTTCCTGACCGTGTCCCAGCAAGGGTAACTAGGTCCATTTCATCATTTTCTTCTTTGGAAAAAAACCCAGCATTTATAGTAATCCAAATTTTCTGGAAGTGGAGGTAATTAAAACCATGACACTTGAGGAAAGGCCAGAAATTGCTTGTGTACGGGCTTGATTATGTTACAAAACACTGATTTCTTCATTTTAATTATTGACTTTATAATAAAGGCACCGTTCAGAAATTTTGACTAATTGCATTTGTTTTCAATTCCCATTTCTTTTAAGTAGTTATGACTCAGACTAGATTTGTTATCTTACACTTCATTATTAAAGATAGTTAGCTATTAGAAATTGTCAGTGCACTTCGGATAACCTCCCCGTGCCCCATATGTAAATGAAAGAGAAAATGCTATTAGTGTAAGGTCAGAGATGGGGTCCATTAAGTCAGCCTTTGCTACCAGTGACCACCCGGGGTGGATAAAGGTGACACCAGAACTTAGAAGGCACTAAATACTTGAAGTCAGCCTATGTACATTAAAGTGTGTTAAACCTCTGTGTGAACACGCTTGGTCTGTCCTCAAAGTGATCTTACGTCAGTGCAGTTGATCTCTTTTCCTTTTGGAGGAAGGATAAGCTGCCATAATATATGTTTGTCTGTCTGGGAACTGATTTCATTCCCTCAATTAGTTTGCATTGACTTTCCTGAGAACCCCTGTGAAGATGAATCTTCAATTGTGGCACTGTTTCTCTCCTCTTAACCTACAAAATAATTGCCTCAGCTGAGATATATATCTGTTAGTTTTTTAAAATGCTGACTTTTTAATAGCAGCTTTTTCTGAATTACATGAGGCTTTCTATTTATACACTGTTTTCTTTTCTCAGTTGCAGTGGATTAGGAGAAGGTGGGTCTGTGATCTTTGGCCACAGAAGATACTGGCTTAATTCTTACTATATGTTTAGATTTCATCATTCTTGTTATGCATTATATGTTAGAGAAATTTAACTAGGAACAAGTTCTCTTTGTGATGGAAGATATAAAACGAAGCCCAAGCAGTCCAAAGCATGATGATCTAAATTCACGTATTTGATCATTATAGGCAGCATTGCTGATATTCACAGCTGTTGCACGTCATTCCACAGGCAACCATTGCCCCTGTTTGGGAAGCTATAGCCCTGTCATAGCCACTTTGACAGCATCAGCTCATCAACTGCACCCATTTGAGTGCCATACAGATGCTCTGCCCATGTCATGACAGTGAGATAGTGTAAATGTGTTAAACTTGATGGCTGAATGAAGCAGAGCGCCTTGTGACATAGAACCCATTGAGGGTCCTCCCCGACTTGTACAATTTTATTTTCAGTTTTAATTTTCAGAGTACTGAGTTTTGTTGTAAGTACTGAAATAATGTTATTTGAAAGCAACAGTATGTCATACTAGGAGCAGCAACTATCAATTAGAAACATATCTCTTTTTTTAATCCTCACTTCAGATTTAAAACATAATGCTAGGAATGAGCTTCAAGGAAGTAATTTGTAAAGAATTTTTATGACTCTCCTCCTTTTTAATCTGTGCAAGTGGATAGATAATGCAACTTTCATTGGAAAAGCTCATAGTCCTATTTGTAAGGTATAAAGACACAAACTTTTTATTCCAAGAAGTTTAAATTGCACTTGATTTGCGAATTTATAAAACACTGTGTAATACATAAGACTAAATCTAGATATCAGTGGATGAGTATCAGTAGTAGTTTCACATTGCATGGATAACTGAATGAGCCGAATACTTATCTTCTGGTAATTCCAAGTTTATGAATGCTGAAGACAGTTCTCCATGTCACTGGTTTAAGATCTTTGATTAAAACAGTTGTGCTTGTTGTTTAAATAAAATGCCGTTCTGGTAATCTGCAATTATTGAATACGCATTAGCAAAAATGGGAGAAAGCAGTGAGGTCACTAGAAAGTGATACCCAGTCACCATATGTATTTATTAGTGTCACATATGAAATTTATGAGGCAAAGTAGTGCTGAATGAATTTGCTGTCTTTCTAAGCAGTAGTCATTTGAGGAATTGCCTAAGATAAATGGATTTGGCTAATTGAATCATACGCTTTCATAGTGTGCTACATATAAAACTAGACTAGGAAATAAATATAATTAAAGTAAACATGCCCTTCTAATTAGTAATTGTTTCTGCTATTTTAAGCAAATTTCAGTGGCACAAAGTAGCTGTTCCAGTGTAAACCTAATAATGGAGGCTGTAATAACAGGTGTAAATTAATACAATGGAGAACATCTACAGTGTAACATTCTGAATTAAAAATGACATTAAGAAGTCTGATTTTTAAAAAGCTGTATAGTTAACATTTATTCAACCACTGACAAATTAGTTCAATACAAATACTAGATGATTTTATTTATAGCTTGTAACATTTTTTCATGCTTTATTTTTGTTAAGCAGTAAATGGAGCAAATGTGGTTCATTTTTTCTAAGAACATGTCATATAAGGGCACTGTCAAAGGAAAGGCAAAGAAAAAGAGAGAGCAAAGATATTTACCCAAAGGCATTTTTGTGTAAGTGATGTGCAGGAATTGTTTGAATACTTAACAACATCACCCCAGTCAGTGTTCTTGGTTATGTATGTTCAGAAATAAAACATTTCAAATGGCCCAAGTTTGGAGAAATGCAACTACAAACAGAAAAATATCTATTGAGCAATAAAATACTTTGATTCCCCCAAGTGCATCTTCAAAAAAATGTAACATACTGCTAAGTGCTTAGCATTGATTTGTCTCTACAATTAAATATGGCCAACAGGATTTTCTTTTTATGATGGACATAATAGAATGCCATGTAGGTAAGAAAACAGTATCCAAACTAGTTAAAAAAAAGGGCTTTACCATAATTTGTGACAGAAGATGCCATAATTTTCACATTACAGAAAATACTTAATCAGATCCCAAAATTGAGTATAATATATCTGCACCATACAGAAAATTTGTTTTCTTCTTTCTTGATTTTTTTTTCAAAACTTGTAAGAGTAAAAAACGTGTTCTGGTGAGGGTAAGGGGAAGTTATTTTTTTCAACTTGTCTATCAACAAGGGATGCTAACAGTTGTGACATTTGGTCACTAAGTGATCTTGCTCACCTCTTGCCTTTCCTATTGTTATAAAAGAGGATTCAGATCCTTTGTGTCCCACAAGAGTTTGAAGGATCAAAAGTAAACTTCTGATAGCAAATATAAGCAGCCACAAGTAGAACCCTTCTGGAATTTTTAGTGTCAGAGATCGTTTTAAGTTCTTGGCCACTAGTGCAAGATATTTTAGAAAATCTTGGTTTTTGCCTGTCTCCTTTTGTCTGCCTTGCACGTCTCTAGCAGCTAAGCATGGTTGATTTGGAGGTGCTGGAAAAGATGTTCCTGCTCTCACATCTTGCAGATCAGTTTCTGAATTCAATGACTGAAGAAAGGAAAATATCTCTGTCCTTTAGCCCATATATTAAAAAAAAAATCACAAATTTTTCCAAATAAAAATTATTCCAATACTGGGCTGCATAGAACCTTTATTCCACCCCTCAGCTCTAAGTCAGGAGAAGAGCACCTAGGCCAGCCTAACAGATGAGAATATAACCTTTATGGCACACATGGGTCCCTTAAGATTGTGGAGCAGCTGCATAGGGACTTATGTCTGTAAGTCCCTATGTTCCTCCCAGTGAAGTGTCTTGATTGTTGCAAAGAACAAGTCCTACTTTGTTAAGTGCTAACAGACAGGTATTTATGAAGGAGGATATATATAATAATGTGAGGAGGCACGGTTGCTCATCAGGAAGGAAGAAAGGGAATTGTATTGTTCAGTGAATGAAGATTTTCCATTCTTGTTTATTTTGTATATTGAACCTATCTGAGAAGAAACAAACTTAGCAGTAACTGTCTGCTGCTGGGGATAGGGTTGGGGGAGGACTGATCAACCTGTTGTGAGATAAAGAAGCCATGAAGGAGGCTGTGGAGTCGATAGCCAGCTTCCTGCAGCCCTCCTTTTTAAGTTAGATAGCATTTCTGAAATCATATCTAAATCTCCTCTTCTGCAAATTAAGTCGCATGACCTAGCAGACAGAGAACACAATTCATCACTGTCTGCTCTGCAGCAAGTTTTTATAGGTGGGAAGATCATTATCATGTGTCTCCCAGTCTTCTCTTTTCTAAACCAGACAAACTCAATTTGTCCCTTTTCGTACCTCACTCTTTTATCTATCTGTTTCCTCTTTTCTGGGCTACACCTCCTCTTTCCTACAGCAGAGGTCCCCAGGCCGGTGTGTGTGCATTTTCTCGGTCCCCAGCTGTGGGTCATTTTGGGATGAATCACAGAATCACAGGATGGGTCGGGTTGGTCATTTGGTCCAACCTCCCTGCTCAAGCAGAGTTATCCTAGAGCACATGGCACAGGAAGTTTGTTTTCTTAGCTTTAAATAGATTACCTTCAGCTTGATACTTATGTCTGCCCAACTAATCATTTCCTTTTAATTTAGTGGAACACACCAGGAACAGCACAATGTTGTCTAGAATTACTGAAAAATCTCAGAACTCTTTGACAAACTTTTGTCATTGAGTTACTGAGATAATGTTTTGGTTCACAGAACATGGGTATTACAATTATTTCACAGCTTTCCAAGAAAGAGTCCCACATTTAAAACTGAACAAACTCACTGAGCTTATTTTCTTTCAGTTGTATTAAAAAAAAAAAAAGAAGAGTATTATTATTGAAGTTTTTTGCTTTCCATAATCAAGAAGGAAGTAATTCTCTGCCATTCTCTTTGTCACTGAGAAGCTGTATTAACATTGCTGGTTAGGAAATTCTAAGGAAGGCTAAATGTAGTAGCAGTTTTCTGCTTAACATGGCATGCTAGGAACTAAATATTCTCTTGCTAATAACAGCTTCTGTTCATTTTTTGCACTGGGATATTGCAGTTACCAAGTGTGAATTTTACCATGCTTTGTTTGGGTTCAAATAAAAACCAAGTTCACCAGTGATGGTCTAGTTTTGTGCTCTCTCACCCTCATCTGTGTCATTTTTTCTCACAATGGGCCCATCCAGCAGGGTTAGGAGGGGACAGCAAGCAGCTCTTTCACCTTTCTGTTCAGTGCTACACCAAATTTCTGCAAGCAAGTAACACTGGTGGAGTAATGCCACTGTTCACTTGTGTTACAGCCCACTGCAGGAACATCACCTCTCTGACATGCAGAGATGTGCTGGCTTTTGGTGGGGAAAAAAATGTGTTATTATACATCTCCCAAACCCATGCTTTTAGAATAATACATGGAATTTAGATACTGTGTCGTGCTTTTACAACAATATATAGAATTTAGATACCTCTTAACACTTTAAAAATGAAACACTGAATAATTTTACACCTTACACTATAAAGGTAAATAATATCCTTATAATTTGTGATACAAATATACATTTATGAACTCAGGCTCCAAATAAGTTTACAGTAAAAATAAAAATTTCTCTCTTTCAAGCTTTTGTTGTTCTTGCTAAAGCTAGTATTTGCTAAGAAAAAGTAGTCAGGGTGAGGCAGCTGTTAGAAGAGGGAATGATGTATCCAACTTCATCAGGTCACTCGCTTCCCTGCTTTGGACTGGAACCAGGCTGATCCCCTCCCAACAGACAGACTTCTGCCTCTCTGGCACCATCCCTGCATAGACATGGAGTGGTTTCTGTATCTGTTGCAACCATTCAAGCTTCTGAGAGGTTTTTTTCATTTTTATGTCATTTCCTTCAGGTTTGGAAGTAAGGCATTTTAACCTACTTGAAAGTCAGGCACTTGAACAGTCTCACTGTATCTGCAAGTTAAAACACAGGAGCTTATTTTGCACTTATGTTACCTTTAGGGTTTTGTATTCCTGACATGTTACATTTTGGTTTGGGTTTGTGGCATGGCCATGTCACCACCACTCTTCTTGAGCAGAAACACAGTGTCAAGGGAGGCACAAACTGAAAATTGTGTTTCAAACGTTGGTTGTTTTTTTTCTATAATGAAGATAAAATACCTCACTTCCCATTGCGTGTCACTTAAGCGGGGAAGCGCATGGGTGCTTCTCTGTGGAGCTCTGAAGGTGCGCATGAGTTATGATACAGTTGTCTTTGTGGGCAACAGAATTGGGACTAGCATGTATTAGAAGCTTATGTGCATTACACCAGTCACAGGGTATAAAAGTTTTAACTTTTTTGTTACCTTAACATGTACACATTTTTATTTATGTATGGACATAAATTATTCTCTTATGCATGGGTATACTGGTTTTTACTAACTTCCTAATTTTTGTTGCGTATCCCTTGGGGCTACATGTCAAGATATGACAGAGCTGCAACAGAGCAAGCAGGATATAATGAATAAGATACTAAAACTCATTTGGTTTGTGTGCTGTGCACTCTTCTTGTGCAGGTTCCAAGGATATGTGGTGATACTATTGTCTGGTCAAGCATAGACCTCAGTTTACATTCTTCATTTTCACAACAAAGAACTGGGAAGGAATTTGCATTTTGCCTAGTTTAAATGTATACAGTGACTTTTAGAGAAGTTAGTTAGCTTTATGATGCAGTGCAATATGTTTGGCTACTACAAGTTTCTTGTGAAAGGAGAGTGAAACATCCTGTATATAAGCAGTTTTTTTCATCGTTTGTACCTTACAGTTATGAAAAGTTAGCCACAACTTTCTTAAATTCTTGAACCCAGACTTCATACAGTGGTCCTTTTAGTTCTGTGAAAGCAAGCTGCCTACATAGGTACCAGACAGATAGATTTAGAGTTAAGCTTTTTATATTTATATTTTTACGTAAATATGTAAATATATATCTCTCATTCCATTTTCTATTGAAATGTTTTCAACTGAGCCGAATGAAGATGGAATTTCATAATTCCCCATAATTAGATTTTGTGCTTACAGATTGATACAAGCAAGCTATTGCTAAAAACAGTCACAGTTTCTTCTCATAGTGAGCTGCATTTGTGTGTTCATGCGAACAAAAGTACAGATTTTAGTGAATTTATTATTTGGGCATTGACAGAGGTTGATTTTTTTTTTAATCTCTATGATTGATGTAGGGTTTAACTTCTTTGGTTGCTTTATCTGCATGTGCAATTATTGACGTCATCCAAATTTATTTTTATCACGTAGACATGCTAACATAGATCTGTTTAAAACTCAGTTCAACCTTATGTGTATGTAGTGATGGTTTCTTTGCCATATATAAAATGGTATAATAAGATCTCTATCTATAAAATTGAAGGAAAGATAAATTAAAACAAGGCATCTAAAAACATATCAATTCTGTTTTTACAGAAAGCAAACTCAGTGACTGTCCGCTGAAGATCCCAAGAAGTGATTTTCTGTGAATACATAAAATCTGATGACTTATGCACTGACTTGTTAATAACTTTTTTTCACAATGGGGCTGTTGTGTGGTTAGCATAATGCCGTAAATCATGATTAAACACATAAAAAAGATTGTCGCTGAAGATCCATTTTAAGCCAAGTGAAACATAATGCAATATAAAATTTACATCATTTTCTTGATTAACCTTGATGAACCTTCAGTCATTATCCATTATGATAAGAGTAAATTGGAAATGTTGCTTTGTTAATAAAACATGTATAGACATTTTCATGAGTCATAGATTTGATGGTTATTAACAGCTGACACATTCATAATGAAATACTGTGCTTTGGCTTTCCAGGAAAGTACAATACTATGTAAGGCTTCACTCCTGTGTCCTGTACTTCAGGACTGTATTTTGGTACTCTTTGGACATCAGATAATTTTGAATATTGATTTAAAATCAGAACATAAATACAATCAAGAGTTTTCACAGCTTGAACATTTCGGTGCTGAATCTCTGTGTATCTTTCGCTTGTGTGTTTCATAGGGATTCTTAGCAGCACCAAAATCATCTAACAACTTAAAACTACTCATCTTTGTCATCCATGGAAGCCTGTGAAGTTTTGTTCGTTTTGCCTCTATGCCAGGAGTGTTTTCTAATACAGACTGCTGTTGCCTGTGTAATGGCCAAGTGCTCTTAGAGCTGGCCTTAATGATTTAAACTAGGTTTGAAGGGAGAAGGGGATAAAACCAGGCTCAATAGAGGTGAGCCTAGGGATGGCGTGCCAGTGTTGGGGGTGAAATCAATAGCCCAGCTGAAGTGCATCTATACCAATGCATGAAGTATAAGTAGCAAACAGGAGGAGTGGGAAGCAGCAGGGAAACTATGATGTAGTTGCCAACGTGGAAATGATATGGGGTGACTCGCATGACTGGAGTGCTGCCATGGATGGTTCTAGGCTCTTCAGAGGGGATAGGCAAGGAAGGAGAGGTGGTGGGGTGGCTCCGTACATTAAGGAGTGTTTTGACTCTATACAGCTCAAGAATAGTGATGATAAGGTTGAATGTGTATAGGTGAGAATCAGGGAGAAGGTTAACAAGGCAGATATCCTGATAAGAATCTGTTACAGAACACCCAACGAGGATGAAGAGACAGATAAAAGCTTCTATAAAAGGCTGGCTAATGTTTCACGATTGCTAGCTCTTGTTTTTGTGAGAGACTTTAACTTGCTGGATGTCTGCTGGAAACTGAACATAGTGGAGAGGAGGCAGTCTAGGAGGTTCCTGGAGTGTGTGAAGTTAAATTCCTGACACAGCTGGTGAGTCTACCAGGTTTAGAGCCCCTCTGTTTATGAACTGCTGACTTGCTGTTCATGAACAGAGAAGGGCTGCTGGGAGGTGTGCTGGTCAGAAGCCATCTTGGGCATAGTGGCCACAAAATTATAGAGTTTTCAGTTCTTGGTGAAGTAAGGAAGGGGGTCAGCAGAGAGAGTGGTGGTGAATAGAACTACATCCAGTTGGCAGCTGGTCATTTATGGTGTTCCCTCAGGCTCAGTTTTGAGGCCAGTTCTGTTTCATATCTTCTTTAATGATCTGGAAGAGGGGATTGAGCACACTCTCAGTCAGTTCACAGATGACACTGTGCTCTGCAGAGACATCTGGACAGGCTGGCCAAGTCCAGTTGTATGGGATTCAGTAAGGTGAAGTGCTGGGTCCTGAACTTAGGTCACAACAACCCTATGCAGTGCTACAGGCAGGGGACAGAGTGGCCCAGCAGTAAAGGACCTGGTGGTGCTGGTTGACAGCCCTTGAACATGAGCCAACAGTGTGCCCAGGTGGCCAAGAAGGCCAATGGCATCGTGACCTGTATCAGCAATAGTGTGGCCAGCAGGATTAGGGAAGTGATTGTTCCTCAGTACTCTGCACTGGTGAGGCCACAGCTCGAATGCCCTTCCCCACAAGAAAGACATGGAAGTGCTGTAGCATGTGCAGAGAAGGGCAACAGAGCTAGTAAAGGGTCTGGACTACAAGTCCTTTGAAGCAGTGAGCTGGGTTTATTTAACGTGGAGAAGAGGAGGCTGGAGGGTGACCTTATCACTTACCTCTACAAATTCCTGAAGGGAACTTGCAGCCAGGTGGGGGTTAGCCTCTTCTCCCAGGCAACCAGCGACAGGACAAGAGGAACCTCCCTCAAGCTGTGCCAGGGGGCGTTCAGGTTAGACATCAAATTGCACCAGGGTGAATTGCATGGTAACATTTTTCTACCAGTTGCAAGCTTTCAATTCGTGTGTGCCGTGTGAAGTATACCTTGGTGTATTTACCAGTCCTGCAATTAGCTGTGGGTGGATGGACCACTGTACAGAGCCCCCTGGAAAGAATAGGCTACTTATTGCTTGAAAAAAAATGGGTACAAGGAGGCGTTTCTTTTCTGAAAAAGATCTTTTTTCAAGAAAAATATCATAGAGGCAACACATATTTTTTCACAATTTTTAGGAGACTTTTTAATCAATTTAGATTTTGTGATGTTTCAGGAAACTTTTAAAATTTTTATTAGGTGTTGTTAGGTTAAATTTTTTTTAAGTTTTAATTTTTTTATTACTGAAACTAGCATTGAAAATCTTTATTGACTGAAAACCAGTTTTCAGCGAACACATCGATAGGAAGCTCAACAAACATTTTAAATAAAGTATTAAACACTTACGGCGAAATGTCAAATAGATTTTTAAAAGGCCAGAATTTTTTCATTACATTTTAAAAGTTCAGAACATCCCTAGAAATCACACAGTGATAGGAGTAAATTCAGTTTATTGCACCATTCAGTCTGACCAAGACTGTATGAATAATTTGCATATGTGTGCACATCCTCTACAGAGATGGGGCAATAAAAAAATGCTATAATTTTTTACTAATTATGACTGTAAAGAGCCTAAAGAAGTATTATCAAGGAAGAAAATCACACAGGCTTGTCAGATCGTAACTGGAACGGTTTCCCATGCATAAAGATGCGGTGAAAAGCAGAAGTCATTGTGGAGGAACACAGACAAGTGGGGAGTTGTGTCTGACATCTCTGGCAGGGAAGGAATGTAAGAAGAAACTGGAACAGATATAGACATCACCAAGTTAGGTAAAGTCTTGTGTAGCAGCCCAGGGAATTCAGCACTGTTAGGTTAGACAGAAAAAAAGGTTCCTGATTGATTCCCTCAGCTGAGAGAAGCCCTGAGGAGAAGGACTTGGGGGTGTTGGTTGATGAGGAGCTAAGCATGGCCTGACAATATGCACTTGCAGCCCAGAAAGCCAACTGTGTCCTGGGCTGCATCAAAAGCAGCGTGACCACCAGGTCGAGGGAGGTGATTCTGCCCCTCTATTCCACTCTGGTGAGATCCCATCTGAAGTACTGCATCCAGTTCTGGGGTCCTCAGGACAGGAAGGATGTGGACCTGATGGATTGAGTTCAGAGGAGGGCCATGAAGATGATCACAGGGCTGGAGCACCTCTCCTGTGAAGACAGGATGAGAGTGTTGTGTTTGTTCAGCCTGGAAAAGAGGACACTCCAGGGAGACCTTACAGCACCTTCCAGTACCTAAAGGGGACTGATGAGAGAGCTGGGGAGAGACTTTGTACAAGGGCATGTAGTGATAGGACAAGGGGGAATGGCTTCAGACTGAAAAGAGGGTGGGTTTGGATTAGATATAAGGAAGAAATTCTTTGTTATGAGGGTGACAAGATAGTGGAACAGGTTGCCCAGAGAAGCTTGAATGCCCCATCTCTGAATTGTGCAAGGCCAGATTGGATGAGTCTTGGAGCAACCTGGTCTAGTGGAAGGTGTCCCTGCCCATGGTAGGGAACTGGAACTAGATGATCTTTAAGGTCCCTCTCAGTCCAAACTATTCTATGATTCTATGGTTCTATGAGCTGTTGTATTTTTTAGTTACGACGTAAAAGTAGCATTAACAAAAATAAAAGGGCTTCATTGTGGTTTGTCAGGTTTGTGCTCTTCAGTCTTGATTTCGTTTTTATCTCCACCTGGAAAATAGAGATGAGGATACAAAAGGAATACTTTGTCATATCTCCAGTATCTGCTTCTTGGCAGCCAAGATCTCCACTTAATTTCTGGAGGTTTTAAATATAATTTTGGATTCTGAAGAAAAAGAAACAGTCATTCCAGGTGTAAGATTATTAACAGCGGTGAATTTTACACTTGTGAATATACTTTTGAAGAGTGTATTGTTAGAGCAGTACAACATTAAAAGTAATAGTAATGTTTTGTTTCTAGCTTGGCTCAGTGTTGTTACTAGATCTTCATCCATCTTAGGCATTTTTGCTAGCAGTTTTAGTGTTAGAAAATAGTAAGGTATTGAATATAGGATTACATATTAATACTGAATGGCATATGTTTGGATATCTGTGTATCCTATAGGTATGGACTGGTAGAATTTTATCATGTGATAAAGTTATTTTTCCTCAAAGTAAAAATAAATTAGAATTATGTCTCAATTTCTCTCATTGGGCAAAACTGCACAGAGGGAAGAAAATGTGCATGTTTTATCTGTAGCAGAACTGGAAGAGGTGCTCTTAATAAAAGCAAGTGTTGAACTAGATTGGATTTTTTTTTTAACATTCCTCTGTTATGATGCTCTGGGTCAACAACCTAGATCCCAGTCTCAATTGCAGCCCTAGGTTTTCTCAGTATTTCAATACATATTTAAAACTCAGTCAGGTTGCATGCAAAGCGCTTATACATTTTGTGAATGTCCGGTGTGAGTGCCTGCAAGTTAATAATTGCACCCACAATCAGCCTTTCCTTGGTTCTTTCCAGTTGCCCAGTGTTAACTCTCAGAAGACCTGACTCGAACGCTACAGTGCTGATTTTGTAGATATGATATATATATTCATTTGTTTGGTGGATGTAATATATCTGCCCCCATTTTGGACATGGAATTTCCAGGCAGATAATTAAAGCAATCTCACACCTTCCAGCCTGCACCTGCCACCGTGCAAGCGGCCGCCCCAGCTCAGCTCCCCCTGATCATATTCATGTTTGGTCGGTAGTGTTTCGTGGCTAATACAAATCATAAACAGGCTGTAAAAGCTGAAGCATCAATGAATCCTAGCTTTAAAATTGCTGGAAGGTAAAGTTTTAAAACTGATACTGCAAAGTGAAAAATGAAATTTAAGCAGGCATTTTGGTGAAGGAAAAATAATTTATTGGATGTAAGATGAAAAGCTGTGAGAGTAAACATCAATCTCATCTTAGACACATGTCATTGATTGATGTTTGCTCTGTGCTGCTGCCTGGAGGTAAACTCTTTGAAATAGCAAAATAGGTACTTTATCTGTCTGTGGATAGGAGCACAGTTTGTTAAGTTACTGCTTTTTTGAGACCGTGCTACATCTTTATGTTCAATCAAAGTGAAAACAGTAAATCAGAGTAATTGCTTTACCCCACGGCATTCCTGTTTGTAAATGGGAAAAAATACTGTAAAAATCATCAAATTAACTTCTGCTGTTTAAGCTAGATAAAAAGTCTAAAAAATCTAGTTGAAACTTAGGAAGGTATTTCATTGATTATGGCACTTGTTCATCAAAGGCAGCCCCTTTGTCATAATTAATATAATAGTTCAAATGTCATTAGGGAAATCATTTAATGCTCAAAAATGTAAGGTCGTCATCTCTCAGAGCTCCCCTACCCCATTATCAATGAATTTCCAAACAGATACCAGTTATACTTAGCTGGAAATGGAACCGGTACCAAGAAATTGGCCAGCAAAAACCCTGGACATGAACAGTGAAAGAGAAAACAGGCATTAAATGTTTTAACACTTCCATGTTAAGCACAGCAATTCAGCAATCAATATAACCTGAATTGTTGTAATTAAATCATCAGAGTTAAGACTATTTTCTAAAAATGTTGGGGACTGTTGCCTTTACAGGGTTTCAGGCTGGTTAGTTGTTTTGAGTTTTAAAATAGGCAGAGATACAGGAATGATAGTATATTTAAATTCAGAATCCACTTTCCATTCTGAATTGAGTTTTGAAATCACTGTCCTGAATCAGAGCTGGACTGCTTTTTTATTGTGTTGCGTAAGTTTTTTCTTTGACTTACTCTATTTAGCTACTTTGGCATAAATGTAGTAATTCAGGGGAGAATTAGACTATTAAATATTTAAGAAAATGTCCTCACTTCATCCTGAAATTTAGTATATTGACTTGTGTGCCAGATTAAAATTTGTGGAAAACTGTTCAGAATAATAGTGGACCCTTTTAAAATTTATTTTCTTGAAATATTGCCTGTTTTCCATGGCTTTGAAGCAGTTCCAACTTTGTTCATAATTCAAAAATGACCGTGTGCTAAAATTTAATTTCAAAGATGTATGTGTCCTTGCAGAAAACTTGTTCACAGGTCTGGTTTATTCTTGAAGTGCACATATCTTTTAGTCACTTATGGTATGGGTTGTGTTTCTGGGATGGATTTTTGTTTGTTTGTTTGTAACAAGATCAGCACTGTACACTCCCAGGGGATATTCAGGGACTGCACCTGGCAGGTTGGGGATGGTGTCGTTCCCAACACACCCGACACTGGGAGTGAGTGTTGTAGTCTCATGGCATTTTGATGGAGCCTTTTAATGTGATTACAGAATAAGAAGGGTCAATTTAGAAACAAATGGGGCAGTTGATAAAATCCAGTAAAGAGGCTCAGCCCTGGGAACTCTGTCTTCGCTAGCAAAGGCCTACCAGGAGCCCGCAGGAACTGTGGGTTTGCCAGTTTAAGAAATAGTTAAATGGTGAAGCATCAACTCTGCTTTTGTAATTTGTATATCTAGACTTCAGGTTCTGAAAATTTTATTCTAAGTGCCATGGGTAGTTGCTGGGGTGAAGGACATCAGTCTCCTGGGTAAACATTAACTGCAAATAAACAAGCTACACCAGCTAAATTTATATCACAATATTTGGGGGGGGGGAGTAGAAGGAAGGTGAATGTGTATGTGGGTATAGCAAAACCCTCACAATACAGAAATAATGAACTAAATCTTTGGACTGGAAAATTATATTGGAAGGTCTGGAAAGGCAAAGGCGAGATTTCACGTTGCTGTAAATGATAAGTTCAGAAACTGCCGCCAGGTCTGCATATACATGTGGTAACACCATCCTCTGTCATGCTGGTAGGGCTGCCTGGGTCACAGCCCCCTTCCTTTGCCAGAAAATAAACTGATGCCAGGCAAGGGGAGTACCAGCAATCTCACTTTCAATTTACCTACCCATGTCTTTAACAGTCTCAAAGATGCCAGCTGTTATAAGGATGGTGATCTTGTAACAAAATAACACTACCCTTCCTGAATCTCTCCTTAGTGATGCAGCAATTTTGTGGTTTCTGAAAAGGTCAGGCAGCATCGTTAATACACACCATACACCTGCAAAGGCGTGTAATTCCTCAGTGAAGGTGCAGTGCTTTCATTTGTGGAAAAGGACATCTTCCTCTGAATGCAAATTTGGGCATTCCCTAAAACAGAAGGACAGTAGGATACTCGTGCACTGTCTCCACCCAGTTCATTATGGAGATTAGACCTTTTTATTTGAGCTGCTCCAAGAAGTGATGTCTGAGGGAGGTAAATCAAGTCAGAAATAGTGTGCTTTAAAAAAAAAAAGAAAGAAAAGAAAGAGAAGGAGATTTTTCAACATTTCAAACTTAAGGCTTTTTATATGATTACTTTCAGCCTAGCCTGAGGCAACATAACTCTTTGGACTTTGTAGGAGATTAAATCCAGCTGCAGGTTTTTCAGGTAAAATTATTGCTCTGCTCCTAGGCTGTCCCCTGAGCCATCTCTATTTCTAATTAAGGACTAAAGGAAATGGTTCCTTCTGATGTCAGGAGTAGCGTGAAGAAAGCTGTGAGTATTTCTGTGGGGAGACTTGTGTCACTACCACTCTCCCATCAGGCACCAGCATGCCTAGGCTCTTCTGTTCAGGCTGCTCACCTTGTGCACAGCCAAAGAGTGGGTAGTCATCAAGGTAGTCTTCCAAAAGTCATCACAACAGATCAAAACTTATTAAACATACATACTCTGAGAAGTTTGGAAATCCATTGGAATTTATCAAATATCTGAGTGAAATTACTCAAAGTATCCTGAAAAAAGCAGAGAAGGTACGACAGCTGTGACCATGTGGTGGTGATGGTGTGCTGAAAGTGCTTTGAGACTGAGACATTGGTGTTTAGACCCAACTAATTGGTAAATCCAGTGTGTACCTTGGCAGATGTTAGGGTTGAGATAAATCAAAAAAAGCAGTGTGCCAAATTTGAGATAGTTTAATTTCTATCATACAACCTTTATTCATATATAACTTTTGCAAGTATTTGACTTGTTTCCTGTGCTTTGGTTTGTGTCCTCTAAGCATGAATTTGAAACAGATGCAGCATTTTAAAACTAATGGTATACCATATAAAAACTATTTAAATTCACCCTTTTGGAATTTGACCTGTATGAAACAAATATAAATGACAGTGACTTCTGAGAGATGAGTATTTGCATGTTCTTTAGTTTCCAAGTCTTACAAAACTGCTTCAACATTTTGGCCCATACTAGAAAAATTCTTCATCAATAAACTGATGTATAAGCATGGATATTACACATATATATGTAGATATCACTCACATATGTACATATGCCCCAATGAAGAAAAAATCATGAGATTTTCACGAGCTTGTTCTTCGTGTCTGAGCTGTGGAAATGACATGCTGTAAACGATTAACAAGTAGATGTACCTTTGGGATTGTTTTAAATTGCAAATTAAAAAAAATAGAGAAGAAAACTATTAAAAAGAACTGTTTTCCATTAACTGAAGTGTTTGCAATAAAGACAATTATAGCAGTTGGCAGTATTCTCCTTGAACCAAAACAAATAAATACATTTGGTGACATACGTTCAATGAAATGCGATTGCTGCAATGTTCATGCAAATAAAGAACAGCCTCACAAATGCTAGACATTTTGCCATCTGGTATTACCAAAGGAACACAACTCTCAACTTGTAGCTCTTGCTAACTTACTGCTTATAGATGGCATGTTAGGCATTGTCACACAGTTCTGCCATTTGCATAATCATTCTGAATTATTGCAGGTTGTGCATTGCATTGCCAGCAGTGAACTCATTTGAGAAGGGGGTTCAGAGACCTGGTAACTTGTATGTCTTCATCAAGTATGTCTCTATCCAATAAAGGGATAAAAATGTCCTTCCATTTCAGGAGTATCACACCAGTGCATTTTTAAATTTGTATGAGGCCTAGTGAAGAATGTTGCACTTGCTTACTTCTTAGAAATTGGGTAGAGACCAGTATTATAATTAATCTCAGGGAAACTGCCCATTCTCTATTTAACTGCAAGCTAAAGTCCAAATACAAAGCATCTCAAAGAGCGAAGAGATTCCAGATGGGGTCATGTAGCTGAGGATGAAGTTATAACTTGATCCCTGCAACTCCAGAAAAACCCAACCTAACAACAGCTAGTCATTGTGGCAGAAAGTCTGCTTTAGACGCAGAGGCGGTTGCTAACTGACTTAGCTGATGGGAGTATGCTCAGTGGCATGATGTAGTAACTGAAGACCTTTGCTCACATAGCAGTCAATGACAACTGCTCTGCCTCTGGCCTTGGCAGCATGTGTAGCAGATGATCTCGTGCACAGGGACCCCATGGGGAGGCCTTCGCTATCCCCTTCTTCCTGGAGGAAGGCATTTTCCAAAATTCCACCCCTACAATTGCCACCTCATACACTGCTTTCCAAGGAGAGCATGTTGGCCTGAATACATGTATTGCTCGTGAAAAATATGGTATAAAACCCAAAAAACCCTCAACTACCTGTAAGTGGAATAAACAGATATGTATTTGGATGCTGTCTCCAACCTGCTATACTGAAACCCTGTGTTTTACAATAAGCCCCTGTGTCTGAGAGCCCTGCTCGGAGCCTGGCATCTGCCCTCAGACCCATCGGAAGGGTACTGTGCAGTCCAGTTCGAGTTAGCAGCATTAACAAGCAAACACAAGATTTTGTGTTCTTTTGGTGACTGCTGAGGCATTGTTTTTAAATGCTAATAGTGCCTAACATATCCTGAGTATTTTCAGCTCCTTCAGGTCTTGAATTAGAATCAGATCACTGTTGGCCTTTTGGCTGCCTTGCCTTAGGCATACTAGGTAGCATCACGTGGGTAGCCAATGCAACATATGTTTTACTAACTGGGAAGTTAGTTAGCAAGACGATGTTTTTCTTATTAACACATTGTGCACTTACATGACATTAATATATATTCCTACTTTACAGATTTACAGTGCCAGAAGAAAACCATTAGCTGAGCTAAGCAAAACAGGCAATCAGCATACTTGGCACATTGTCCTGAAATAACACATAAACTTTGTTAGACACGTTGGTTTTCTCTGTGAGGAGAATAAAACATAACAGACTGAAATGTGTAAACCTGCGTGGCTTCTCTGGCTTATGTTGTCATGCATTAAACTAGAATTCTGTGGGGGGAAAAAAAAAAGAAAAAAATTATTCTGAATGTCTGTATTGGAGCCAAAGTAGTTAATTTCTAAAAATTAATTCTTTTGTGTAATGCAGTGATTTTATTCTCTCTCCAGCTACACTCTACCAGCCATACATACACAGTCATGCCAGTATTCATTTATTCACGTTCTGAAGTTGTGGTAGTGTCAAATCCATCAGAAAGAGGAATTGTTTTAGTAGTAGTTTCACGACTTGGTTGATTAACAGAGATCAGAAGAAGCAACCTAACTGTGGAAACCACTACAGCATATAGTTTTAACAGCTCTTTAGGGAGCTAGTTAATGAAAGAATCACTACAGAAACACATCCATGTGAAAAAAAGAAGCATACAACACTCAGAGGATATGTCATAAATGGAAATATGTTCATAATTTCTATTTACTCATAGCTATAATTACCCTCTGCCTTAAGAGTACTTTCAGTCTTTGTCAAAGTTGCTTAGATATTTCCTTTATCACATTTCAAGCAGAGAAGTTCTGCACAGACTAGATCCTGCCCTGTGATTTCTTTTTTATATTTCTGTAAGAATTTAATTATCTATTCTCTGCGAAGAAAGCACCAGCATTCCCAGAGACCTGAGCCTCCCCAGCCTACTTGAACTGGCATTCATCTGATTCATGTCGGTGCTTATTTTTGCCATCTGTCTGCAAAAGTTTTTAAGTGCACACTGGTTTATATGTTGCCACCTAAGTTTTAACTCTTAAAACACTATTTCTCTTTTTTTTGTTGCAGTGTCTATGAGCCAGATAGAAATGTACTGCGAAGGAAAGAATGGGAAAGGAGAAATCAGGAGGCCCAGCAGGAGGATGGCACATTTAACACGAGCTATTCCCTCTTCAGTGAACCATACAAGGTAGATGCTTCCCAGCTGTGTGACTCTTTTTTAATTTATTTATTCCACAGTTCAAAAATGCAGTCTGCAGAAGGCATTGTCCAGGTGTCAGTACCCTCCCCACCAAATTCTCAGAGAATATGCATGATTCATTGAGAATCGAATTTTATGTGTGTGTGTATATGTATATATATATATATATGCATATGTATAGAGCTTCTTATAGTATTCAGCAGCAAGAGTGAAATAAACTAGAACTATCCTAACAATATTTGAGATGGAATTAAAGCTAGGAGGTGAAGGTGACAGTGCCCTGTTTCTGCAACACTTAGAAGAAAACAATTGTGTGAGAATAGTGAGTGAAGGTCAAGCAGTACAGTAAGCATTATGCTGTGGCCAGGGTTAATGTAGTGAAATATGTTGCTGTTCGCTTTTTTTTTCCTATACGCATTACCAAGAAAATTTATCTGCTCTATGTGTTTTACCCTCACCAAAGGCAGAAGTAGCTTAGGAGTCTCAGCTCCCTGTTTTGCTTCTCATGGTAAATCATTAGTTTGATGAGGCACAACTGTCTTTCCTCACTCCATGTTAGAAGGGTCAAGCAGGATCTTCTACACTTTACAGAAGGCTGAAAACAGAGTGTTTGTGAACAGCACCAGACAGCAGTATCCCACAGAGGCTGCTCCTCTTCCCCAGTTAAACCAATGACTTTGACTGCATGCATCAAAGCATCATCATGTACTGTCTGGTGTGCCTTTCCAGTAGTGTCCAAGTTACTGTTACAACCACCACATTGTGAAGTCTTTCCCTCCATGCAACATCACTTGTCCTTGATGCTTTGTGTGCTTTAGTTCCTCTTTCCATGAGGCCTATTTGGGACCTGGCACTTGGCTTCTGCACTTGACTTCCATGCTTCCATTTTTCTGCTCATGCTTCAGGGTCAGCTTTTAGTTTGCTCTTCTTCCAGATTGTTGTTTGTATTTAGTCCCTAATAAAAAAGAAAAATCTACCACTTTCAAACCATGTCCCTTGATGGAACACAGCTCTGTCTGCCTTGAAGCTGACATCCAGCTGCCCAAATTTCAGATTCATTACAAAGACATTTAGAAACCATGGCAAATGCCTCGAACTCCTCAAGGATCTACTTGAAAAAGTCTACTGTGAGACCAGTCAAGGGCTAATCCATGGAACAGAGCCTGAAAAGCGTAAGTCAGCTGTGAGTAGGTATTTCTTGAGGGCTCTGTTTCAGTGAAGACCTAATGATTTTCCATTTGGTAGGTCCAGTTGAATAGACCAGTCACAAAAAGGACCTGGCCTTTTGCTGGGTCCCCAGTACTGTTTTGTCTGTGGTGCCTCAGGTTGGTAATACTGAAGCTCAAATTACTTATAAAAGTGGTGCAGTTGGAATATTTTGTGCACTTTGATTATTACCTCTGGGCCAGTGTACTGACTATCATGACACAGGCGTGATATGTCAGGGACACACCAGGAGTTTCTGAGTTACGATGTCTGAAGGCACCTCTATGCAACCACAGTTTAATTCTGTCAACTCCAATAGGAATGATTGAAAAATAATTACCAACTCTAGAAGCAGAGAGGATACAGAGCAGATATCCTGTGGGGTGATCAGAATAATGGCTCCATCCTTGCTTCTTATCTTTAAACACTATGTCCCTGTTTTGGACAATCATGTAAAGAAGGTGCTGCAGAAATACATCCTACAGCTAACTTTGTCCAGGAAACATGGCGAAAGGCAAAGCCCAGGACAGCAGTATAACTCACAGCTCTGTTGGTGTGACAGCCACAGTTGCTTGGGGTGACCAGTCATTCTGGTAGTATTAGACATCAAAACTTCATCAGTGACATTCTCCAAATGTCATGTATACGCTGGCAGTGGACCATTGGGCTATCTGAACTCATCCAAGCATTTGTGAACTTTCGGTGTGGGGGAAAGAACTGTGGCTTGGGCATTTTGATCTTATTGTGGAGAGAGGCTAACTGCAAAAGAGGAAACCTTTCTGCAAAAGCAAAACTGAAACTCATTCTTAGGGCATTTAAAGATGTTCAGCTTTTGGGTGTTTCCAAAGGAGAATGAAATTATGGCAGACATTCACTGCAAGCTCTGATCAAATTCAGTATTCCTCTGCACAGCTTGAGAAACATGAGTTAAAGCCAAAGGATATGCCATTCAGAAGGCCATATCTGAAAATCAAAGGCAGATTGGAAATCTCTTAAATCTCATGTCCTCTCTCACCTTGACATGTATCACTACTACTGTAACATCGAATTTTCTCAAAAATCCTGACTCTTTGGGTTGCCCCTTATCCTGTTCAAAGTATCCATAGCAACCCTTTATGAAGGATTACAGGAAATCCAGTATCGTTCACTTAAAATCTCTTTTAGAGGGGGGTGTGAAAAATAGGAAATTAGTTCTGGATATTTTCTGGACAGAATATCTTGCCCCATTAACCATGTAAGTATTTTTAATGAAGAAAAAAATTCTGATGGCCTTCTGGGCAGCCATCAGGTTTATTTTTAGAAGTGTTGGATGTTCCCATCTTCAAATGCATGGATTCATCTTGCATTGCAGAAGAATATCAGAGCACTCTAAGTTAGACATGTTTGGACAAAATGCTTTTCCTAGCTACTCATTTTATGACCATGTTTTCCTTATGTGAATGCTTAAATAAGGCCAGCAATATTTCAGAGCAAATAGTAGGACAAACTAAAGCTCATAACAGGTTACCTCAGATCCCATCATGTTCCCAAGAGGATTTAGCTGAATTCTTCTTTATGAGATCAGCTCCAAACAAAATCTCACCTCACGTTATCCCCAGCGTGTCCTGAAGGAATAAACAACACAGACCAGTTGTCAGCGCACGCTGTGATACCAGTTTGCTGCAATTATTCTTGTGGTTATCTGGGATCTCTCAATACAAGATGTCTATGTGTGACCTTCACATCACATCCATATAAAAGACAAACTGATGACTTTTCTGAGCTAATGATAGTCTACAGATAATCTGCAATGAGGCTTTTATTTTCTTCCCATCCAAATAGCAGCCATTAGAAAAAAATAAACCTTCTTTTAGGGAAGTTGGATTTCTCAGGGGCAAAACTTGCACACAATTCTTTTATACTCATGGAGCTAGCGGCATCGAGGTGGAGAACTGCCCTCACAAGCTATCCATGCTGTAGGAGACTTGTGGGTGCCAGGGACCCCATTCCATTTGGTGGTCCTTGTTGCCATGCTCTGGCAGGGAAACAAACCTCATACACACACTGGCTGAATCAGACTGAGTGCAGGCCCAAGGACAGATCTCCCTCCATAGAGGGAAGCTGGAAAAATATTTCTCTACAAGGAATCTGCACAAGGTGGAGAAACCACAGGAAACATAGAAGAGATCCACTGGGAAAAAGGAAAATTCCCTATGTCTTCTGGAAAACAATTCTGCTGGCCAAGGAGATGCCCAAATGTAGAAGTTATTTTATTGACTCCAGGAGACATGTGAGTGTATCTCCAACCTTCTTTCTTTTCAGATGTATGTGATGCTTCCTACTTTTGAAGCCTCATTAATAGTTTCCTCTTCTTTCGGATATTGATGTGATTCCTGTGAAGGAACACCCTTTTTTAAAGCACTTGCTGTCTATGAGTTAATGCTTCATAGTTCTCTCCATAGCAGGTTGTTGTCTTTATGACAATAACAGCTGTATGTGCAGAGGGAAGATCAGGCTGTAGTGATTGAGCCATCTTATTCCACGTTTGAAAAGCAAAGTTTTGGATGCAACACTTTTGAGTTTTTCCCTTCCCACTCTCCTTCAATATGTATTGTTGATATATATTCAGCTCTATTAGCATAGTAACAAATATGTATCAGAAAACTAGCTGGGATACATTTTACATAATTACAAGGTAGTGTCCTTGAAATTTGAGGGCAAAAGTTTCAAGCAAGACAGAACTGCTTCTACTGTTTGACTTAAGAATGCTTCCACTGTAGTCCTCTGAAAATTTGCATTTGGCAATCACAGCACTCATTTACGAGGCGTTTTTGCTTGGGTTAAGCTTTCCTACTAGGAAACCCTAAAAAAGCATTGTTCCAAACTGGGTGTTACCCTTACATACCTTCCCTTACATATCCCAGTTTTCTAGAGTGACTGATGTGGTTGCTACATCTTTCATATTTTTTAACTTTAAGGGGATCTTCTCCAGTCCCTTTTTCTCCCTTCTTTCTCCTTCTTTCTATTTTCCTCTAAAACAGAGAGTCTCAAGATGAAAGCTTGGCCTTCTGAAACCAATTGGAGTTTTCCCATTCAGACCCCATGTCTGGAAGAGAGAAAGGAGAATTGCACTGCCTCATTACTGTCTTCCTCTGAAAATGTAAAGCAAAGGACATCACACGCCTGAATCTTGGCAGGGTTCAGAAAAATCCCTACTGCATAAATGCTAATGATACACCCTTTTGCTTACAGTGGCTTTTTAAAGCAGGAGTCTTCAATCTTTTCCAGAATGTTTTATTTGCTTGTTTTATTTCTTTGTGAAGCTTCTGCCTTTTCAGTCAGGAAGTAAATGGGTTATTTTTAAGACAATAATTAATCTTAAAGGGTAGGAAGAGTGTCTGTGTTCCCTCTGCTACTCACAGCAAACACTGAGCAATGTGAAGAACTTGGTGGGGGTTCTGTTTACTTTTTTTTTAAAAGAGGAGAGTGCCTTGGAATGAGCATCCTGTCAGAGCATTTTCAAAGAAGGGACATAATCATCTGTACTTTTCTCATTTCCCACAAACTGTTTTCAAGTCACCTTATAGCATTTGGCTGGCTTAGACTGATGAATTTGTTCAGTGCTCGCATGGGACGTTGTGTGGCTTCCCAGATGGTTATGAAAACTTAGGCAGGCAGAGGAGGAAATTGGGAATGCAGTGTTTTCATTCATGGCTGAAGGAGAGCTTGTGTTGAGCTATAGGAAAAGTTTTATCATGGTCAGATTTAATCCAAACCATTCTGTGTAGTTGCAATAATAAATTTTCCAGTTTCCAGGTAATATACTTTAAGTACGGCATGATATCAGTGATAGATTTCTTTTTTTATATACTCTAAGGCCCTTTATAGCTTTTCCAGTTCAGGGTAGATTTAAGATGTTGACAAGTGTCTTCAGAGACAATAAGGATTTTCGATTTCATCCCTCAACGCTGCTGCTGAATAAGACAGTGCTACTTCAGTAAGGATTTGAGCAGAATCACGCAGGGAACTTTGTTTTTCTTACATTGACTGTTGCAGAACACTCAATTTTTGTTTTGCAGACTAACAAGGGGGATGAGCTTTCCAATCGCATCCAGAATACGTTGGGCAACTATGATGAAATGAAAGACTTGTTAACTGACCGATCAAACCAGAGCCATCTCGTTGGGGTTCCAAAACCTGGGGTTCCTCAGACGTCTCTCCCCAGGCCTGATGACCATTTTATTGCAGACTCAAGACTGCCACCTCCTCCTCCCATTTTGAGCACTACTTCTTCCAAACCAGCATCCCTAGCTGCCCAGCAGAGCAAAAGTACCACGATGGGCTGGCAGAAGACTGGGCGTAATGCCACTTCAGATGGCCAGCAGAGAGTGAGCAAACACGGACACCGGTCGCTGGAGTCACACAAGGGTGACTTCAAGTTGGCGAACCAAAAATCCAATCTGGAGAAACTAAAACGCTATGCATCAAGTCCCACCTCCTCTTCCTCCTGTTCCTCCTCCTCCTCCTCCTCCTCCTCCTGCTCCTCTTCCTCCTCCTGCTCCTCCTCCTCTTCCTCCTCCTCCAGTTCTGCCCAGCAAAGCTCACTGAGGGCGACGTTAGGAGACAACATCAGTAGAGTGCAGCAGCCAACAAAGCTCAGTTGTAGCTCAGAAGGAGGAACTCAAGCACAAGAGAGGCCAGCAAAGCATGGTGGTGGGCACTGCGTCCAAAACTTCCCACCTTCTCTTGCTTCAAAGCCCAGTCTGGGTCAGCAGAAACCAACAGCTTATGTAAGGCCAATGGATGGTCAAGACCAGGCTCCTGATGAGTCTCCAAAGCTGAAGTTACCAGCAGAGATGACCAAATCATATAGGGGAGTGCCTTCCAACAAGCCTGATTCGGCCAGGCCCAAGTCAAAGATAGCCAAGTTCAGCATTCCTAAGCAAGAAGAAGTAAGTGTTTTTATACTTCTTATGACATACCTCTGTAGATGGATGGATGATGCCTTATTGCACCTGTTTCTTTTACACATTTTTAACAATTAGTTTGCATGTTGAAATTTTTTTGTAACATTGACATAGTAAATTGCAAGTAGAAGCCTCACAGTAATTTGAATGTATCTCAACAGTGAAATGCTCGCTGTCTTCAGGACCATAACACTTCCTACAAAGGCGCATTTTCTAGTAGTATATGTTATTTCACTGATTTTTTTCTGAGTGTCCACATATGAAATCTGGATTTTTTTTTTTTCTAGGCAGGTATATTGCTTCTTACTGTTCATTGACTTATTTCTCTGTGGCAAAGATGAAATGAAGTGCATGTGATCAGGAGTAGTTCTGCTACCCTCGATGTCAAAGTAGTTTCACAATCTAAAAAAATTACTTATACAGTATGAAATTTGTGAAAAACATTATGAAACTTGTGGAATAGATGAGAATACAGCAAGGAAACTCTCCTTTTAGTTCGTAGTTTATGTTTCATTCCAATCTCTGAGAAGACTGAGGTTTGCTTCTTAAGGAATTGCCATCTGTAGAAACCTGGTGTAGTGGGTTGACCCATGCTACAAGTATGAAAAAGTGTCTGAAAAAGCTTCTAGACAACATTTCTGTTATCAGCAGTAAAAATGAAAGATTTCTTCTTTACATTCATTTATTTCACATTCATTTTATGCCAGTAGGACATTTTGCTTTATCACTTTGACTGTGATTTTCTGTTTGGTCTTTTTAGATGGGGAGGAAATGACCGATTTTGGCAGAATAAAGGGTGATTTTTTTTTTCCAGGGGTGTATTCAGAGGCCTGTATGCCAGTTCAAAGATGGTCTCATCATCCTCTTATGCAAATTGGTAGCACTCCCGTGACTTTAAAAATTCATAGTATTTATAGGACTGAAAGACTATTTGACTGAATCCCTGTGACTTTCTCAGAGAAGAGACAATAATTGTTTACTCTTACTTGACAGCTGTGGTGTGTCTTGATATGTTTTTAGTCTTAAAATTTTGTTTCTGGCATTGTTAAAGGAGAGGAAAATCTAATTTTTGAAAGAATTCTCTGGCCTCTTAATGCCCATTTTTCAGAAATGGAGTTGACTCTTGTATTCCCCCTTTGGTTTGGTTTGGGAGAGAAATCTCTCTGGAAGCAATTACTTCTGTGGTTTTTCTATAAGTGAAAATTCCATCAGTTCCAAACAGCACATAGGTGATATGTTGTTCCGGAAAAAGGGGTTGTTTAGCCTCTTAAGCCAGATTTCATACACAAATTTAGCATTCACAAACTGCTGTAATTGTGCAGATAGATCAGGTAATTGCAGATACTAATATCCATTTAGCTATTATTGCGTCTTTCAGACTTGTGCTTCTATGTGCAAGTGGGAAATATTGTTAGAATTAAGCATGCCTGTGGCAATTATCTGGCTCTTTTGCATTTTCCCCCTTTACATGTATGCAATGCTCTAAGGACTAGTTTGGAAAGTAGTTTTGATAGGCAATCATTTTTTTGTCTGAAATTCAGGATTTACCATTTGCATTCCAAATTTGCCTACCTCAGGAAAGAAAGATTTCATTTGTTGTATGTAATCCATGCTGATGCGTAACAGTAAGTTTGTACTGCAGTTTCTAGACATGTAGTCGTATTTGAGATAGCTTTAAACTTGTTTGGATACTGATGGCAATGTAGATTATGGTAGGAGAGAGTGGACTGCAGAGTAGCCACTAAAGTATCACCAACTTTTCACAGATTTTATATGATGCAGTACCAATAAAACAGTATTTGATAACATAAAATAAACATTTAACTGAATTTGAAGGAGGTGGACAAAAGCCATTGTATAGTAGGTTAAAAATAAATATTATGAAAAATGATGGACAAATTACTAAGAAGACAAACAGTAGGTCCTATAGGTGTTGGGATTTGAAACTGGAGCTGATGAAGGACAATATTTAGATCTGCAAGATCAATGCAAGACAATGTCAAGAGAGCTGAGAGTCCTGGTGATACAACTGGCCAGCTTTTTTTCCTTGACCCTGATGTTTACTTTGTTCTACCTTTTTCAATCCCAAGTGGCACAAGTTGAAATTGGTAACCCACTGGTATTGCTACAGGGAGGAATGTTCACAGAATATCACAGAATATGCTGGGTTGGAGGGGACCCAAAAGGATCATCGAGTCGAACTCTTAGCCCTGCACAGAACCATACCCAAGAGTCACACTATGTGCCCGAGAGTATCATCCAAACGCTTCTTGAACTCTGGTGCTGTGGCCACTTCCTTGAGGAGCCCGTTCCAGCAGAGACACCCTCTTTCTAATATCCAACCAAAACCGCCCCTGACACAACTTCAGACCATTCCCCTTGGGTCCTGTCACTGGCCACCACAGAGAAGAGATCAGTGTCTGCCCCCCCTCTTACCCTCACAAGGAAGTTGTAGACTGCAGCGAGGTCTCCCCTCAGTCTCTCTTCTCCAGGATGAACAGACCAAGTAACCTCAGCTGCTCCTCATACAGCTTCCCCTCAAGACCCTTCACCATCTTCATTGCCCTCCTTCGGACACTCTCTAATAGATTAATGTCTTTCTTATATTGTGGCACCTAAAACTGCCACAATATTCAAGGTGAGGCCTCACCAGTGCAGAGCAGAGCAGGGCAATCACCTCCCTCAACCGGCTGGTGATGCTTTGCCTGATGCCCCCCAGGACATGACTGGCCCTCCTGGCTGCCAGGACGCTGGTGACTCACTCATACATTGACCAAAACTGAAAGCTGGAGAGAGACTTTGTAAAGGGCATGTAGTGATAGGACAAGGGCTTCAAGCTGATAGAGGGTAGGATTAGATTAGATATAAGTAAGTAATTCTTCACTGTGAGAGTGGTGAAGCACTCGAAAAGGTCGCCCAGAGAAACTGTGGATGCCCCATCCCTGGAATTGTTCAAGACCAGGTTGGATGGGGCTTTGAGCAGCCTGGTCTAGTGGAAGGAGTCCCTACCCATGGCAAGGGGCATGATTCAGGATGATCTTTAAGGTCCCTTCCAAACCAAACCATTCTATGATTCTGTGATACCTATGCACTTTCATTTGTGTTTACCAGTTTGAAGGAACCTTCAATGGAAAAATAAATACATAATGAAACCAAGTTAAGCCTCCCTGTAAGGACTGGAGAATAAGAAGTGTCATACAAAGTGTGTGTGTCTTCAGCAGGATACAAACTCCTCTTCTGTACATCCCATGAGGTTTTCAGAGAAACAGGGCACAGAGTTGGCTGCAGTACAATTATTATTCACTGGCAATAAAATCAGTTGAATACAAATTATAGACCATTACTTTTCAATACATGAAAAAGGTTGATTTTTAATGCAGTTCAATACCTCATATAATATTTTTAATCAGTTTTGGAAAGCCTTCAATACCTTGACACAGGCTGAAGCTTATAAATTTTTTTAATTGTTTTAATGAGAATAATTTGGATAGACGTGTGTGTAGAAAGGTAGCAGTTACTCATTTGGGAATTTAATCTTTAGGACCAAGGTACATCAGTGTTAATTAGAATCCATACCCAACCTCCTGGTCCTCCCAAAATTATCATACTGCTATGTAGAAATGATAGCTCATCATCTCAAGTACTGCTATTTCACATTTTAAACTACTTATAAATTACTTTGCTTAGGTACCCACTGTATTGGATAAAAGGGAAGAGAAATTTGATACAAGGGTATAGAAGAAAAAAGGCAGAGAAATCAAGTGCCTCTCTTTTCTAAAATGTTCTTGAGTGAAACAGTAAGAAAAACCTAGGATGGCAAATCATGTTCTTTATATTTGAGTTCTGTTTTCAAATTTCATTTTAGAGGCTGCATGCTGCTTTTTTATTACATTGAAGAAGCCTTACCTATTGTCCTTTACTTACTTCTCTTAAGGGTTATGGAACAAGGAAATAGAGGTTGTGTTCAGGAATGACTATCAGTCTAATGGTAAAAAAGGAAGATTTGGTTTTGTTAAATTTGGGAGCACATTTATGTGAAATGTAGATAAGGTCATCGTAAGGACGTGTTCTTATTTCACTTCACGGAGTACTTACACAACTTCTTCTGCAGCAGAAGTAATGCACAATAGATTAAATGTTGAGTTTGTTTTTTTTCTTTTCATTTTTACCCTGATTTTACTCAGGCAAATTCCTATTTGCCTGGATAAGATACTCTCTGCAGTCATTCTCCTTCAAGGGGCTATATATAGCTATCAGTATCTGGCACATGCGCTACCAAGTGTCCTTTAAATCTGCAATCTTTTTTTTATCTCTCAGCTCTGTCCCCACGTATTAATGGAAAGCAAAGAAACCCCACAACTTTTTCCTCCATCTGAAAAAACTCTTCAAAATTTGGCCTCAATGTTGGTAATTTCTTCAAGATCAGTCTCTTTTAAGAAGAGCTTTGGTGCATAGCACATATAATAAGCAGTTCCATTCCAGTTTAAAATTGAAAGTGGAAGTTCATGTGTGAAAAAAACAAGTGCTGCTGTATCTTACTTGAGAACAGAAGGTCCAGAGTAAACTAAAGAGGGAAGATACTCATTATCAGTGCATGCTTCCTCTGGAATTACCACATACCTGGATCTATGGGGCAGTAGAGGTGAAACGGTGTCTCAGGAGGAAGGAAAAGAGTTTAGAGTGCTTTTCCTCAGAGGCCAAATGCCACATCCCTCTGGCTCCAATGGATCCTGTTGAACTGTTGCAGGAGTAAGAGCTGAATCCAGGTTTTTCTTTTCTACTTCCCAGGCTGTTCATTTCGGTCCTAGAAAGGCAGAAATGAAAATAAAAGAGTAATTGAAGATGCTTTTAGATAAAAAGGGAGGGAGAGATTGAATGCATTAGCAAAACGGTCCAGACTTCTTCCGGCACCATTTCAGGATGTGCCCAAAGAGGCTGGAAACATAAGCTCAGAATTAAGTGTGTTGATACTCCTCTACCATTTATTGACTTCATTGAAGAACTTGCAGTGCTTGAGAAGCAAGTTAGCAATCACGGCACTCGAGTACTTGTAAGTATGAGCCAGTTGTAGACGTTTTCTTTCCCAGATGTTCATAGGAATGAGTTAGCAAGCTGCGTTTACAAGAAGACACACATCAATTCATCCCTGCAATGGTAGCACTGACCTTCCCCACATATAAAGGATGTTTTCCCATGTTAAACAGGAAGAACTGCACAACAAGAGCAGTGTGGTGCAAAGATCCCTGCTAGTTGTGAGTTATTCAGGACCTTTGAGTGTGTCTGTGGGAGGCTGTGCATTACTGCCTGGTTTTATGTAGGAGAATTCAACAGAGTAGAACTGCAAGGAAAGAGTGTATTAAATAGAGTAGTGTTGGAAACACTCTTAACAAACACAGTGGAGACCACAATGTAAAGGAATGTTTTTTTGATATAGTTTTCAAGTTGTGACTCAAGCCTTTGCCCTTCTCGCATTCTGCAGTTACTGAGGCACACAACAACTGTGTGTGCAGGCAGCTCCAGTGAACACAGTGGGCCTAATCTCTCTGGTTATTCTTCCATGGCAGCTCTTGTAGAGGGAAAATGGTGTTTAGATGCCTTTACTTTTAGAGCTCCATACTGTTTCCACCCTCAGTGAAACAAGTTTCTCTTTTGAATTAATTGTCAGTATATTTTTTTCTGGGAAAACACCAGCTAAACTTATCTACAGGTTTTTCAAAATGAAGAATTTAATAAAATCATAGCCTCCAAAGTTTTCTGTATAGACTGATTATGGTGAATCTCTTGTTCCTCATTGTTTTTCATTGGTAGGATGACTATGATCAGAGAAAA